>NC_133511.1:95916730-96217500 GCF_049354715.1 Callithrix jacchus
CTTTATTAAGATATTAAGCTCAACCATAGCTCCTGCAGCCTGTGGTACAGCACCTTGCAAAAACAGTGCTATCTGTTTATAACATAGCAGGACCCTCCCTGCAGAGTGTGAGACCAGGACTAAAATCCACTAATGACTAGAAAGCTCATTTTAATTCTACACTTGACAAAGTAAACACCTCATAAAGACAGGCAGGCAGAAGCTACTTCTCACTCTAGACTGCTTTGTCTTAATAATCTTTAAAATAGAGGAAGTGGCTGAAGGGAACAGGCCCTAGCATTATAAAAACACACACACAATAATGGCATACAGAGATTGGGATAAAAAGCAAAACCCCTTATATAAAGTTAAATTAGTTTTCCCTCCAACGGGGGGTACGTGTCACTAATGATCTGTATTAGACCATTGTTGAATTGCAAAGATTCTTTCAGTGCAAATCCTGGCTACATTAGAGCCCGTCTGAAAAATCAGGACCCTTGATTTCCCTAAAACCAGTTCCCAAAAGGGCTCATTTTTTTTTTTTTGTTCTCTTTTGTCCACAGAAAATGAATCTCCACTTACATGTTGGAGGAAATATTTCAAAACATTCTCTTTTTTCTCAAAGTGCAGAATTTATAGCAACAGATAATTAACAACAAATGACAAACAATCTGAGCGGTAAAGGTCCCAGTTTGGTTGCCAAGATGATGCGATCAAATTCCAAGATAAACAGTGGAGCGTGCCGACAGCCATTAACATTGTGGTGGGGTCGAGATGGAGAGATTCGAAACAGAGGAGCCATCCACCACCACCGAGGGAGATAAGGTGGAGCAAACAGCTCCCACCGGGTTATTATTTCCCTTCCGAATTCTCAGGAGAGTCAGTTGCAAGAGTGGTTGGAACAGGACTCACACTACTGTACCAAACAGGATACCCAAGCCTTTACATGTATTTTACATGAAGGAAGCATTAGACTCTTTGAACTGCATTATGGAAGAATTAATATCCTTTAGGAGTTAACACCTCCTAGTCTGTTTGTTCTTCCCAAAGACTCACCCCTCCCCATTCTTTTCTCTAAGTTTATTGAGTCAAGATAGGTTTCAATGCGACCAGCTGTGCCCAAAATGTAGGGGTGAAGAACAAAGTGAAAACAAGTTAACCTGTAAAAGTCAGAATTTGAGCACAACATATGGTGAGTCTCCTAGATACTAACAGATGGTGAACCTTGGGAAATCACAACTTCAGATATTCTTACATTTCTCGAAAGCCAGTTCAGAGTTCACTATTTGTCAAATGATTTTTTTTTTAAATACTGAAATGCAAGCCTAAAAGTTTCGAATTACCCCAAAATTTTTTTCTTTCTCAGAGATCAACATAGGTCAAAGTATCAAAAATTGCTATCCTAATTTTTCATATGTTAGATTCATTGGTATATTGAGCCAGCATGTGTACCCTAGAAAGCTAAGGTGCAAGTTTGTCTCATCCCCGTGTTGATGAAGTCTAGGGATACTGACCTGCTCCTAGCTAAAGTCAAGCCCAAGACCAGGACATCATAACTGCCAAGAAAGAGTTATGATCTCACAAATACATCTGCTAGATATTCCCTCCTGTTTTCTCCCTCTCTCCTTCATAAATACCCCCATTTCTCCTCTTCTTCCCTGTACAAAATTAATCTTCCCATTATATTACCTGCCTACCTGCCTTGGGCTGTTAGAGATGCCATAACAAAATAGCATAGGCTGGGTACCTTACAAACCACATGCATTTATCTCGCACAATTCTGGAGATTAGAAAGTCCAAGATCAAGGCAGATTCAGTGTCTGCTGATGGCCCAATTCCCAGCTTATAGGCAGGCATCTTTTCACTGTAACCTCATATGAAAGAAGAACAAGGGGTTACTCTGGGGCCTCTTTTATAAGGGCTCCATCCTCATGAAAAAATCACCTCTGAACGGCCTCACCTCCTAGTACCATCACCTTGGGAGTTAGAATTACAAAATATGCATTCTAGAGGGACACAAATACTCAAACCATAGCACCACCCAAGCAGAACCAGTACTTAAAAGTCATATTATTCTTAGATTTAGAATGTATTAAATAAAAGGTGCTAAGAGTAATAGGTATGATTTTTATGATTAAAAAATCGAATACAGTTTGATAGGCTTCGATAGTTATCTTTGAAGTCTCCAGGCAAACCAAAATAAAACAAACTGGAGAAAAATTTTCTGAAACTCAGGACTTAAATGGAGCTAGTAAAATGCTATGTCATAGCAGACGGCTAACTCTTTCAGGAAATTAGGGAAACACGCTGAGATTGCTTAGCTGGTGGCAGATTTCATTTTTTCTTGATTCCAGTTTAAAGTCTTTGTTCAAAACATATTTTAAACTAAGTGTACAAATATGTACAAGGTTTGAAACTTGGTCTTTGGTCCAAATACCTAAAGTCAAATACCACAAGTAAGCCACTTTTCTTAGCCAATCAGTATAAATGCCAAAAAGCCCACAGCAAGACAGGAAAGGATATTTTTCCAATCGAAGAATTATCAAATCTTTGAGCTGGAAGGTTTCAGAGACAGTCTGTACAAAGAAATAAGTGAGTTTCAGTAGAGCCCATGTTTTTATGTAGAGTCCTGCAGTCTTTTAAGTAAGCCACTAGCAACAGAGGAACTTCAGTAATGGTCTAATTCTGACTTAGAATTTTAAAGCTAAGTACTATCAAGTGTGAAAAAGTTATCTGCTTGCTATCTTCCATGATGCTGTTAACTGTTTTTTTCTTTTTGTTTTTTTTTAAACTAGTTTTAACAGGTCTGAGGCTTGATAAAAACCAACACAAAAATGTAAATCAACTAGAGTAGCGTATATTCTTGATTTGTGGTAAAGAAGAAAAAAAAATCTGCAAAAATGCATTTTCTTATTTACATATTTTTTGTCCCTTCTACAGAAACAGAAATTGAATAAAACCAATCTTCAAAGCAAAACAGAACAAAAATATGCAGACCCAAATACTGCAAGAGCCAATAAATCCAAGAGAGTTTCCTTTTTGCAGTTAGTGTTTCCACACAGAAAAAGCCTCTAAGTGTACTTTTTAGATATTTTTTTTAAAAAGCATACTTTTTTGGTAGTCTGAAAAAGTGGTGGTCTGCAAAAGTATGGCAGTTTTGTCTATACTGATATTGAAATAACAGTCTAACCATGCTAGGATATCTACTTAAACATCTAGTTTCCAGTGTGCTATGAAAGTCTAAAAGGGAAAAAGATATGGGAAGGAAAGAGCTAAGGAAATACTGAAAAAGAAGGAAAACAAACAGATGAATAGATCTTCCGAGACTTAGTAAGCTTCTCCTTTTTGGAAACAGTTCAGAATTACCTAGAGTTTGCTATACAGGATGCAGTAAACTCAGCAGCATTAGCTTTGTTTCTACATCTTAAAAATCTCATCTTCTGAAACTTTAAATGCTCAGAATCAAAATCAAGTATGTCACAAACACAAACTACCTATTTCATTACTGCCTAGGAGCAATAGGCTGTACTGTATACCTAGGTGTATAGTAGGTTATACCATCTAGGTTTGTGTAAATATACTCTGTGATGTTTGCACAAAGATGAAATAACTTATTTTTAAAAATAAATAAGAGAAAATAAAAATGCCCAGTGTTTATATATAAAGTGCAAACTAAAAGAGCCATTCAGCATTTCTACAATGAATTTTAGATCGAAAATATTTTGCAAATCATGGCCATGCTAATGTGCAGGACAGTGATGAATCTATAATTAAAATGAGAAAGTGCCTTACCAACAAAGAAGTATAGGTTTAGATTTTTTTTAAAATAGCAAATGCAGCCTGACTCTGTAACAAAATAAGTTTCTACCTTGTTAGTAAGGGCAATTTTCCAGAGTCCCAGACATGTATGCCTTCATCCACTGATAGGACTTTTCTTCTGTGTGAGTGTTAGGGGTCATTTCTCTTCTCTCACCACCATATCCCAATGATGTCTCTATTCTATTCTTTCCCTACAGAATATCACAAATGATGTGGGATTTGTGTTCTAATTTTGCATAGACAAAAATAAAGGTAAGGAATACGAGAAATCCTGGACTGTTCAAATGAGAAGAGATGATGCTAAGGCCATCAAGTCTATTGGCTGGTATGGAACCTGAAATTCAGAGAGGCCCTGTTTGCTAAAGATCACAGAGTTGATTACTGACCACGAGAGGACTAGAATGCAGATTCCCTGAAACACTGTCAAGAAGACTACTTCTGTATACTTTTTTGGCTTCCCCAATTTGATTTGAAAATATAGTCATATGCTGCATAATGACATTTTGGTCAATGACAGACCACATATGTGAAGGTGGTCCCATAAGATTACAATGCAGTTGAAAATTTTCTGTCACCCAATGATACTAGCTGTCATAATGTCATTGTGGTATAGCTTATTACTCATGTGTTTATGGGGATACCCTATCCTTCTTGTACCTTTTCTATGTTTAGACATGTTTAGATGCACAAAGATGAAATTGTCTGGAAGATACATTTCTCAGAATGTATCCCTGTCATTAAGTGACACATGACCATACTTTTTAAAAAATTTCCAATCAGTTACAAGACGATGAAGGAGGCAACACTGTTCTCATCTTCCCACACCTGAGCAAGTTAAGTTATGCTAAACCAATGAACAGCCTTTGGTCTATTCCTTGATTATAATATAAAATAGAAGAATGTTCTACCCAAAGAAGTGAGGACAAAAGAAAATAGAAGATTGGCATCAGAGCAAGACTTTACAGCAAATCTTACAGGCAAAGCATAAGGACTTGGAGACAAATCATGTTTTTTATCATCTTTTAAAATAATTTTTGTCATAAAAGTGTTACTTATTATAGAAATAATTCAAATTTAAAAAAAGAAATAATTTAAATTATAGAAAAGTATAAGAAATTAAAAGTAAAAGGCCATTATCCAACACTCCCAACTGCAAATTCATTTCGAAAGGTATTCCCTAAATAATCACCAGTAATGTTATTTATCCTTCCACACATTTTTATATAGTTATTCAGCCAAAAGACACCTTTTCTATAACACTCTTCTGTAACTTTGCTTTTGTACAAAAGGATATCTAATACAAAACTAAAAGATAATTTACTTCCCACCACATTTTTGAACTGAATAAGAATAAAATCTCAGATCAGACAAACAAAATCTTAGAATACTTTGGCATGAAATTATCACTCAGATACCCTAAAAGCTACAGATCTTTCTTTTTTATTAGTGATACCCAAGCAACACTGGCAGATACTACACAATATAACAACAATACCAGTTGAACTTGTCAGGTTTCATACAACCAAGTAGTTTAGAAAGGAAAATGTTAACAGGCTCATCTGCTAGTAGACTATACCATAAATATTATCATAGGATCTATTTATCAAGTGGTATCTTTTGGGCACTATATGTCATTGGTTATCATCTCATTTAATGCTCACAACCATATTAAAGGGTCATTAAACCTATTTTACAGATGAAAAGACAGGTTCAGCAATTTTTCCATCATCACCCAGCCAGGCCAGTAACTGGCAGGATCAACATTTGTATACAGATCTCAGATTTCAGGCCACATTCTCAATATACGCTACCATGCGTATATTGTCCTCATTCCCTAGCCCAAGCAGTGCCTTTTGCACTCAATCCTGGTTATGTAGAGTTAACTCTTGATGTTTCTGTGTTAACCACATATAGAGGTGGGAAGTCTAAGAAACTGAATGAGGTACAGAGAACCCAGGTCCAGCTCAAGTGGAGGAAGGCCGCTGTGATTCCACAGAGAGCAACCAGTCAGCACTCCGCTCACAAGATTCCATCCCCACTTGGGATTGCCACTCCCATGGAGTAACTGGAGGTGGATGAGCCACTCCTAGGCTGTTTATAATCTTGACAGGCACTAAACCAGGACACTTCTCAACCCTGACAAACCAAAATCCCACCTAGAAAAGATTCCATGACTCTTTGCTGTTCATGGCTCCTTGAGGAAGAAAGGACAAAATTTAGCAATGACTTTATTTACTCATTTATTTACATTCCACTGCTTTTCAGAATGAATTGGCAGTTTAAAATTAAAAACCCAGAATCAATGAAACAATTATTAATTAATTACTAATCAACAGTTGGCACTTATTGAGCATAGATTATATATAAACATTAACATATAATACTGTTTTATCCTTTCACCCTTCACAGCCTTTTGAGATAGGTACTACTTTTATGGTGCAGATTTTACAGATGAAAACAAAAACATAGGAAAGTTAGAACATTTCTCTACACTTGGTTACACAGCTAGTCAGTGGTGCAAGCAAATTTTAAATCCAATAATCTGATTCCACAGGTGATGCTGACCACCAGGCTATCCTGCCTCATAGAACAAGGGTAAAAGAACAAGCACAGAATAAGATTTGAGGGGTATTAATAACAGAAGGCACAGACAAGCAAAGTGGCTAAAACCGAAAACAAAACTTGATTTGAGCTCCCTACTTGTCAATCCTTAAAGAAAAAGATGAGGAATTATCCTCAGTAGGGTATCCTATTGTCCTGATTTTCATGGGGCTGAGGTGTTCCAATAACACAGGGCTTTCAATGCTAAAAGCGAGATGGCTGGATACCCTACTAATAAAGTTTCCTAACATTTGATTAGGCCTCAGATCAAGAAACGCATACAAATTCTTTATGGTGTTTTCAGACCTACATTGGTTTCTTCAGTACCTCCTCCCACCATCATTTAAAATACTAAATAATTTTCTTATCATTCTGCTTGCAAAAGATGAAGGGGTTGTGGAGAAATGAAGCCTGTTAATTGCTGGGTTTCAATCATCACATCTATTAGTACGTTCAAGAGTCTGGGTAAGTGAGGCACACAAATGCTAGGTTAAATTTTGCTCTGCCACCTCCAGCTGTGCTTTAATTTTCTTTCCCAAGGTCATACAGGATTGCTTTCTTTAAAAAAAAAATCTTCCCTATGTAACAAGCAGAGATTCAAGCCAGTCATTCTTAGAGAGCTTGATAGTAATCCTGTGAGAACTCAAAGACGAAAACTAAACCAATGCTTCATAAAGCTGTCTGAAGCATCAGTTCTGAAATCAGCAATGAGCTTCATGAAGATGAGGACTGGGTCTTATTTATCTTTGTTTCCTTCATAGCACTGCTTTGCAAATAAACATTATCTTAACCACAATCTTAATCTTAGCAAGTCAGAGCTAAAAAAAATCCTTAACTATTATTTGGTGCAAATGTTTACAGGTAAGTAAACTGAGACTTGGAAAAGAAAATTTGTTAGTCAAAAAGCTGAGCTGAGATGAACTGAATTAAATGGGAAGTGAGCTCTTCCTAATTAATGTGAAAAAAAACCAACTACCACCACAAGGCTGTAAGAAAGAAATGAGACATCATTAAAGGGTTGGGGATTTTAACTATAATCCAGGTGATCTGCCAGGGGTCTTCAGAGATCTCAAGTATAAGTGAAAAAAGAAAGCAAATAATTTAAAAATCCCATGCAAAATAAATGAGCAACTACACAAGTGGAAGAGACAAAGTATCTTTACCTACGGGAGAGGAGGAAATTTCTGCCATGACATGTTGAAATTTTCAGAAAAACTGAAATTTTAGACTAAATACTGTATAGATTATTTTCCAGTAAACTAAAGTTTCTATTTAGATTAAGGCCAATTTTTTTTTTTCTTAACATAACAGAAATATGACATGATTGCATTCAACCAAGATCTCTGACTACCTGCTATAGGCCAGTCACTGTGTGAGGTCGTCAGACCTACAAAACAATGCCATGTTCGCAAGCAAGAAAGAGTGAAGCCAAGGAAAAGGTGAGCCAGCCTCCTAACAATACGTACCATCATTCAAACATTCAAAATGTCTGACAGAAAAATTCCAGTGAAAATCTCCAAGCATCAATCCAATCTCTCTATTCAATGCATAACCAAATCAATTGATGAATCAGCCAAGTGTTTTCAAGCATCTGTCACCTGCTCAGAAGAATAAGCCCTCCTTTAAGTACAAAATGTAGGTAAGAATAAGAGTTAGAGGGCAGATAGATAGAGAGGAAGGTAAGTAGATAAACAGATAAAGAAAAATAATAATGGAGGTGGTATAAAGTGTAGCCAAGTAACTTGGGCAGGCCCAGTCATTTTAGATTGGAAAGGGACAGGTAGAAAAGGCTTAAGTGGAGGGACCTAAACTGGCTTTGAGGCATTTGATGAGCAGAGTGTAAGTATGTTAGAGCTATGAGAAATAGTGATGACAATGGCACCAAGATGGAAGGGGCTAAAGGGTGCTCAGATGACGGGGAACAAAACTGTGTGGCTGGAGCAGAGGGTTCAGGTGGGAAGCCCTCACTGACAATAAAAGGGAAAAGGCACACTGGAACTAGCCTGCAGCGGAGTCCTCTATTCCAAGATTAGAAGTCTGGTGAAAGCACTACACAGCTGTCTAAGTTGCCCCATTTTCAAACCATTTTTTTTCAAAAGAGGCATAATTTGATCTTCAAATTTGTTATGGCTAAATGTAAGCAGATCAGCTTTAAAGTTACACGATTTTTAAAATATCTCTGTGCATTCACAGTTTGCCAGTGGAATCTTAAGGCCAAGAACAAGTGAGGAGATATCTGCAGACTTGAAGACTAAGCTGAGGTTCCCCAGCAGTCATTTTCCAAGGAATCTGAGCAAAACACACTTTCTTTTGCCTGAATGGAAACAGCACCTACAAAATTTCTTGTAGTTCTTTAATTAAAAAAAAACAAAAAACAAAACAGCAAAACAGAGCTGAAGCTATTCTAAAATACAGCTTACACAAATACTGCAGCATATTTGAAGAAAAACAAATAAATAAAAACAGTAGAATAAAAAGAATACTTTAATTGAACATATATTTATTGTTCACTTAGAAAAATTTTATCCATCTTAAAACTTTTACCTTAAAATCATGTTAGGAATCCTTCATAATCACGAATATATTTTCATTTAAAGAAAGTATGAAGTTCTTAGAAATAATTGAGCACTAACGACTTACAAGAACTGTTTTTCTTTTACCTTTTTTTGTCACTCAAGCATGCAGTTTTAGAATGGCTGCTTTGCAGAGATATCTCATCATAGGTAACTGAGTTGCTCTCCAGAATATACTTGCAAAGCAACATCCTAGTATTTACACTAATATCCAGGCAGTCAAGGCAAAGACCCTTTTGTCTGGTTAGTGTTTCTAAATTTCAAGGGGTTTGTGTGTGTTTAGGGTGTCCTACTATTTTTTTTTAATGCTCACATAAAACAATTACTAAAAAAAGAGCTTGTGACTTGGACATGCCCCGAGTTCAATTCTTCCAGGAGTGGTAAAAACAGTCAACAGAGCCTTAACCTCCTTTCTATCTTGACCATACAATAGTTTTCAAAGAGGTTTAGTCCTACTATGAAAGACTCATGATTGGGAGGGTCTCATAGAGAATGAGCACCAGGCCTTGAATAAACAAGAGAGATGGTGACCTTTTGCTCCTTTCTGCTGAAAGACCAGCACATCCTGTAGCAGAGGACCAGAAAAGAAGTTGATGTGCAACCAGGTGCTGCAAAATCCTTGCCTCTGGGTTTCTGCCACACTTTGTTCCTTAAACAGTCTAAACCTCGACATGACTTAAATAGTATTAGGGAGTGAGAGAAAAGTACAATTCCTGGAACCAACTGTTCCACTGTCCCTTATTCCTTTGTTCCCCACATTGTTGGAGTCCTGAAGCATGCAGCACACGTTTCACCAGCAACAGGGAAGACAATGGATCTAGCAGTAGCTGGACAATTAGTCCCAATTAGGCCTATTTCCCAGCTGAATGTAAAGGGGTAGTGGGGTGAGGTGTGGGAAAAAAAAATCTACAGAAATTTTAAAGAAATATTTCAGAATGAAGGCTAGCAATACAATGTAAAGCAAATTGAACTAGAGGTCAGGAGTCTCAGGCAAATTTGCTGTGTGGTATTGCAAATACACTAATCTCTCTGTTCTTTACTGTTCTTATCCATAAATATGAGCAACCAACCGCCAGCCCTCAGCGGCTCTGAAGATCTGATGTCAAATTGTGGTTGAAAGTGCTCTAAAAACTTGCAATGCTACACAGATGTACAGGATTCCTCCTGAGCTGTGTTTGAAACCACAGATACCCATCTGATTTGTAAATCGTTTACCTTTTATTCTCCCTAGCAGAAGTCAGTAGTCAGTGCTTTTCTTTTTTTCTACTTTCTTGATTGCTAATTCTGTTAAGTTCATGAGCAATACTTACATATGTACATGTGGAGGCTGGAATCTGCTCTGGTTGATGTTGTAGTGTGTGAATGCTTGGGTGGGGTTTGAGCTGTACTCATCCACTGTTACAGTAACTTTGCCTTGAGAAGGAATCCCATGTGCCATCCTTCCTCCCTATAGGCATGAGCAATTCACAACTTTACAGAGCAAAAGATGGAAGCAGGCATGGTGCGTTTCAGCCAACCTCTGAATCCAAGGATCTACTCATCAATACCGCTGTGCATTTCTGAAAGAAAAAAAAATACGTATGTAAAATAAGAACAAAGAGAAATAAGGTGTTCTGAGAGACATTAAATTTGACATCTAGACGTGAAACTAGTTCAGGGAAAATCTGAATATGTGTTGTTGGTTCATGGATACAACTGTTCCCAACTCTCTTCCCTTCGTGCACTTCAAAGCAGATATTACACTCTATACATCATTGCCGGGTGCTAGCAAATCATCTCAATGGACTTCAAACTAAGATTTCCTCTTTAATTATAATTATGGCACTTAACGTGAATTACGGAAGGGGCATATCTACAGTTGCCATGGTTTCTGACTATACATGGTTTGTGCTCAAAGTGAAAAATCTTCCAAACCTTTCCTGCTAATTGGAATGTTTGGTCTTTACAAAGTTGGTGTCGCATAATGATTTGAAACCTCCGTGTTTAAAACAGCCATATAACACAACGACAGATAAGAATTTAAAATGTCGTGCTTATAACAAATACACGTGTATAACTATAATACGCACATAATACCCACACATTACACATATTTTCTCCTTTCACAAGCAGCTCCCAGAATACATAGGTAGGCAATGCTCGGCATTCTTCTCTGGCCCAGAACCTTATGGTAAGGCAAATCCTTCTTGTTAAATGTAGTGTCATTTCTTTAAACACTCCAGTCACTCTGGGAAAAGCCAAACACCTCCAGGTCTGGACCACCACTTCGAATGTATTCATTACCTCCCCTCTTCAAGCCCCAATGAAGCGGTAAAGGAGGGTGGCCATTACATCTGCCACTTCATTCTTGGTGCAACATAATTCTCAGTAGTTGGTTTCATTTTTAAAAAAATTCCATTAGTTCTGATTTTTTCATAAATGTCAATATATTATTTGCTACACTGGGTTGAGAAATAAAGATAGCTATTTTTATGGTGGGTGTGCAAAGGCTGAGGAAAGCAAATTCTCATGTCCAAGTTGTTGAAATGGATCAGTGCGGTAGACAAGAAGCCGTAGTACACTCCTTGAATAACCCTTAGGTAACCCATGCTCTTACTTTAAGTGCTCCAAATCAGAAGAGGTTTGCCGTGTGCACCATTAAGCTCTGAGAATCTTAGCTGCTATTTCAAATAAAAATATTTAGAATAATAAGATTAGATTTAAATTTGGCATGAAACACCTTAAATATCGAGCAAAAGGCAGATGGCCTGCCATAGGCCATTTATTTTATTATTTTACAACCTGGGGCTTGTGTAGTCCTCCATATGCTGGCAGGGCTAAGAAATTCCAGAGTGTTCTCCTCAAATCATTGCCTTCTTCCTATTCGCAAAGCAAGCTAAATCACACCCACCTTGCCTGCTTTCCTAATGTACAAGTGCACTGCCAAGAGATGAATCCCCATGCTCTGGCATTTTGAACAAAGTGTCACTTTGGGTTCGCCTTCCTTTTCCTGACTTCATGGGAGGTATGAGTCTTTTAAGCGCCAGATGATAGACAACCAGGCTGGCAGGATTAACTAAATTAAAATCTTGCCCCGCTCCTCTGATGTAAGATATCTATAAGAACTGCTTACAAATCATAATGTAGCAGTTTTCATACCAAGTTTGCAGCTGTTTCCTTAATTTCCCCCACAATTATATTTTACTGTTATTTTGCATAACAGTAAAACACAACACCTGCTTCAAATTGCAGTCCTGTTCTAAGTACTGTAATTCTCTTTTGAGACACAAAGTACCGAGACACTACTGAAGCGCAAAACTGCATAATTGCGTGGCGCTGAAAAGTAAATACGAATGAAAACATCTTCCTGTTATAGAAATGACTGTCATTAAAAAGAATGTTAGCCATCAAAGCACAGAGGGGGAAAAATACACATTTTCAGACTGTGAGAACTTAGTGTTTGCATAAATTAGAGAGTGGTGTAAAAATTACTTGACAATTCTTATGTTCCTTCTTCCATCAATGTCTATTGTGTGAAATACTGAACATTAAGAAGCAAAGGAAATAAAATTCATGTCTAGACCACTGTGACCTCTGAGTAACCATCTCTGCACCCAGTGCTAGAAACACTTTAAATATTTCTGGAGTAAACACTCTAATTAAACCAAGCAAATGTGGCCTAGAAATAAAATATACATACCTAATATTTAAACATCTATGCAATGACTTGTAGCAGTCAGCATGATACCCACCCAAGTTCTACTATTTGAAGCTAAGAAGAGACAGAGCTTAGCAGCTGATCAATTTGCACTCCTAGATGATCCGCTTGATCCTAAAGTCATCCTTCTCTATCAGTGAACATCTATACCTCTTTGCACCTTTGCCTCAGTAAGACAAATAGAACATCTTTTCATCAGCAAGCACAGGCCCCTGTAACTCTGAAAGGCTAAATGGGTGGCTGGCACCTCATTTGAATTCATCTTTGCCATGTTCCCTTTCAAATGTTTTATCGAAACAGTGCACCTGCAGTGTCTATCTTCTTTAATCTAGGGTCCTTTGAAGGAAATGTCAGACTGAGGCAGAGAGCTTCAAAACTTTCCCAGCACCTTTACAGACAAGTCAAGAAAAGGCTTATGTTTTAAAATGCTATGTTCACTCCCACCCATATCTCCAAATGAACATATCCTAAGAATTTTAAACACAAACACCTGGAAAAGACTTCTTTTTTTTTTTTTTTTTTCTCTCAGGGACAAGGGACAATGGACAAAACCACCTCCTATAACCTGAGAAATTTGGAGACAGCGTGAAACAAGACAGAAAGATACACTGCCTAAAACTATCAAGAAGCTGTATATTTAGGCAGTAAAACTTTCCAAATGATCAGATTTTGGTGCATCTCATCCTCTTCACACTTACTTTAACTTTTCACACAAAATATTTAATGAGAACACTATTCTTTTCACAAATTTTCATTTTATACTTCAACATACTTGCTCCACAAAACAAAGGAACCCACTACGAAATATCAAGAAGTCTAAAGAAAATCTAAAAGGGACTGACACTGCCAAACAGTCATGCTGGTACTAGTTTGATTTTTCTCTTTAAAAAAAAAATCATGTGAGTACATTTTGCATTTCCTAGACAGCAATCACTTCTGTCCTTTAAGCTGTACAACTAGCAATATTCTTTTCCAGGAATCTAGTTGGAAAACATTTTAAAGTAGGCTGGCAATGAAGGGATTGAAAGGTGAGGAATTAAATAACTCTCTCTACCTCCTAGATACCAGAAGTCCGTTTTACCAAACTTTCAAAGCAACAGCTCATGACCTCTCTAACCGTGCACTGACCACCAGCACAGCCTATGAGAAAAGAGCCCGCGGTTTCCTCCTTTCAACAAGGATGCTCATTTTAATCACTTGCCCCAAGATCTTCCGAACGAGCCTGGCGAGACTTTGGAACTTGCCTGCTCCAAATCCGCCAAATTTCGCCCTCTCCTCCCTCTGCCGCGCTGATCCAGTGGGTTCTTAACTCACGCCCCTACTCTTTTATGCCCACTTCCAGTGACTCATCCCTGTATCTGGGAGCGATGCCTACACGCCTTCCCGGAGGGCTTCGCCAGGATTTTTTGGGGGGGATGCTGACATAAAGTTCCACGTGCTCTGTCCACCAAGCGCCCTCCCTCCCATCGCACTTACACCTGAACTTGTCTCCAGCACTGCGGACACCCGGCTGACACATTCTTTCGGAGAGAGAGGGCAAGACTTTTCTCCCGAGCCTCTGGTAACTCGTGGAGTCTATATAAGGTGGGGCGGTGGGGGGCGCGTAATTCTCTACTTTGGATTGGTTTGTTTGTTTTAAATCTAGGGTGGGCAGTTGCGGGGTGGGGGGGGGGTGCTTCATCAACTACACACACCACACACACCTCTCTCTCTCTCTCTCTCTCTCTCTCTCTCTCTCTCTCTCTCTCTGTCTCTCTGTCTCTGTCTCTCTCTCTCGCCCTGCCTTCCAGGCTCACGGCCGGCTCTTCTCGGCTACAACTCCCCCTTCCTTCCTAGAGCACCAGAGCCTTACTCTCTCAGTTCCCCGTCGCCACCTCAGTCCCCTCCGCAGCAGCTGCTCCTGCTGGCCCTGCTAGAGCTAGCGCTCGCGGCCCCGGGCTCCGCTGGACGCCCGTCTTTTTCCTCTCCCTCTTCCCTAGGTCTGGATTGATTGATGACCACCGGCGGCCAACGGCTCTGACACCACGCCATCCTCGTTAGGGCATCACAGCCCCACGTCCCCGACGTCAGCCTCCCGGGCGCGTTGACATCCCCGAACCCACAGCGTGGAGCCGGAACCCCGAGCCGCCGCCGCCGCCTCCCAGCTCTACGCCAGGGCGCTGCCAGGCTCCTTCCCCGGAGCCGCGGAGAAAGGAAGGGAGGGAGCCAGCGAGCGTTGGAAGTGGGTGTGGAGGCCACGGGATCTCCCCTTCTTTTGAAATCTTTTTTCACTTAAACTTTTGCTTGTTTTTTCCCCCCTGACCTGTTTGTGTTTGTTTGCAGCATATCAAATCAATTACACATTTTTCATGACCCGCATTTGCACTTAATTTGGGGGGTTTGTGTGTTGGGGGGCTGGTGATGTACTATAAATCAACTCCACTGGGGCATCCTTAATTTATTTTCTTGCTGATGGATTCCAACCAGCTCCAGAGCCTCTAGAAAAATGCCCCCTTCACCTCCTAGGCCGCAAAACCCCGGAATTCATAGGCTTTACAAAGATAACCTTGTTAAATGTAAATAGCAAAGAAACTCCTGTCTCTGTAAAGAGAAGAAATCCGGCGGCAACGGTTACTTTTCCTCGCCCAGCCCCGACCCCGGCTCGGGTCGCCGGGTCGCCCCGCGGGCTGAGAGCGCAGAGACCCAGGCAGCGGCGGAGACTGAGGTTGGGGCGCGGGGGTCGGGTGAGAAAGAGCCCCAAGCGAGAGCGGCGCGCGCGGGCGGCCCTGGGGGCGGCCGCGGGGCGCAGCCCAAGCACAAAGCTGCGCGGCGCCTTCCCCCAGTCACTGCACCTGGCCTCGGGCCGCCGCGGGAGCCGGAGGATCCGGCCAACACAATGCACCCGGGCCTAGGCCGGGGCGGCTCGAACACAGCACCCCGGGACTTTCTAGTAAACAGCTCGCGGAGCCCTCATCCCCACCCCCATCCCCGCCGCCTGGCTTTCGCCGCAGCTTCTCGCCGACACCCGCTCCTCTCCTCCTAAGAAATCCCGGCGGAGGAGGGGGCGAAGAGGTGGGGACCCCCAGAGGTCTGGGGGCCGATGGCTGGCAGGGGTTGGGGAGAAGACAAGGGGCGCAGGATGGAGAGTGGGAGGGAAGACAGCTCCTAAAAAAGAATTTGTTTTTGCTCAGGGGTTGAAAATCAGCCCACCCCGGGCGCCGAATTGCCCGGGAGGCGCCCGCTCGTGCGGACGTCAGGGGCACCGGGGCAGCTTGGGTCCGCAGCCTCCGAGCCCCTCGCACGCGCCTCTGACAAGGCACCTCTCACCCGGGCTCCGCTTTGTGTGTGCATTTTTTTCCCTTCCCCTCGCGCTCGGCACCGGGCTCCCGGCCGCCTCCTCCCCCTCCCCCGCCCTCCGCCTCCCTTCCCGGGGCGGATTACCTTTCCCGGGCTGCGCTCCGGGTCCGGGGGATGCCTTCAGCGCCCGGCGAGCAGGCGATCCATCGCCGAGCGGCCCGAGCCGGCAGGAGGAGCGCTGGGGGCGCGCGGGGGCGGCGAGGGGCGCGGGCGGGCCAGAACCTTCGACCCTGGAGGTCCCGCCGCGGGCTGGGGCTGGGGGCCAGGGGGCGCGGCACTAGAGGGAGGCGGGGGGGAAAGGACCCGAGCAGCCTCGATCTGGGGAGAGAGCGAGCGAGGGGGCGAGGAGAGGGAGCGAGGGCGCGGCGAGCCGGAGGGAGCGCGAGCGGTGCAGTGACAGGGACTGCCACTGGGGTCAAAGGAGCACAGCTCCAGGAAGCAGGGCTGCCGAGGCGCCGCTCCGTGCGCGCTCCCCGGCGGGACCCCGCGCCCCTGCACGCCCCTCCTGCAGTCCCTGCCCACTCGGACCCCCACCGGTGCCCCGAAGCCCCAGGGTTTCGAGGGGAGGAGGGAGCCGAGGGCGAGGCCCGGCAGCCTGCTAGTGCTCCAGGGTCAAGCAGGCGGCAGGAAGCTGAGCTGCAAGTTCATCATCATGAGTGTGATCTGCGTAAAAAATGATAGGGGAAGGGAGGCGGGCTAAGGTGCCCCAAGAAAATAAGGGAGCTTTCCCTCAAACGGTGTTCTGCAAGGAGAACACCCAGGTCCCCCCACCCACCGACCTGCCAGGCTCTGTCAGGAGTCCTGGCACCCTTCCAGGACGCAGGGCTCACCGCGGGGATAAGGGGAGCGGTTGGGACACTTCACTCAGACCTAGGAAGGCGACCCTAGATTCCCTCCCATCTGCTGAGGCTTTCCTTCGAGAGAGCTGTGCTCCTTTTACCCCAAGCCTTTCAACACGCCAGACACACACACACACACACACACACACACACACACTCACCTCTTTCTCTCTGCAATGTTGTTGCTGAGAAAGAAAAGGCCAACCCAGCTGATCATTTTTTTCACCTCCGTGAATTAAGGCAGGTTCAGGACAGAAAGGTGAGGAGAGGCAAAGACTCTAATTGTTTCCATTTCCGTCTTTTGGATAAAAATTTCCTCAAAAGATAAGTACTTCAAAAGCATTTTTTAAAAAAATAAAGTTAGTCCAGTTTTGTCTGCTACTTTGAAAAATGGAAGAAAAGGTTTTCAGAATTGTATGCAAACAACACAAGGAAAGGAAATGCCGCTGAAATGCTGTAAGACAGAAGACAAGGAAGAGAAGGCTTTTAGAAAACTTGGTTGGCAGGATTGTCTGTGAAAGATGAGGTGGCCCTGTGATGTTATGTCATTGTCATTGCTGAAAGATTGGGACAGCAACCAGATCTAATTCCTTTCTAGGAGTCAGACTGAAAGATCTGTGCATTCTCCGAAGGGAAATCCAATGTATATGTGTGTGAGAGAAAAGTATGCTAAGTCTACTATGTGACAACTGACTAGACATCCTGGCTGAAATTATATCCCCTAAAAATAAAAAGGAACCATTGCAACCTGGTCTATGGCCTCTGTGCTGAGACTAATTGGTTTCCAGGGTCTGGGGAGGAAGGGAGAGAGGCTTGTAGGAGCCCCTATAAAAAAAAGATCAAACGGAATTCACTTGAAAATATTTCCCTTTTACAGTGGGCTTTCCTGGCACTTGAATTTTAAGCAACCCATCTCTTATGCCTAGGCTGAAATGAAAGGGGAAATGGTCTTACTAATGTATTTATTTTATTTTACAGCATGCCCAGAGTGTCGGTCCTTGTCAAATGTGCTGGAGTGGAAAGGACAGTGTCTTTCCTTGCCCAGCACAAATCAGAACAAGTGACATTGACATTAAAGGGTGCCAAAGATGGGGCGTAGGATCACCTTTAAATTTTGTTTTCTTTTGTCTTCTAGTCCATCAGCACACACTGACTAGAATCACGTTTTTGAAGAAATATTTGGTTTTGTTTCTCTTACTCTGTGACTAAGTAGTACATTCCTCATATCTAAATGGTTTGAATTTTTAGACTGATTTGGGCTGATTAAATCAGTTAAAAAAAAAAAAAGCATCACCAGCCAAATAATTTCTGTGGTTTCTTCCTTAAAAAAAAAAAAAAAAAAACAACTAGCAGTCAAACAAAGCAGACAAACTAGTTTGAACATGATTCTGAATCTAAATATGTGCACCTAGACAGTAAATAATCATGTGTTCTACTTGAGCCGCACATTTTACAGGATACTTAATGCCATAAAAAATCAAGCGGGTGATCCTTTACAAAGTTGATGAAAATTTGTATACCATTTTACTGAGTGGGGAAAATTGAGGTAAAAAGGCTTAAAATTGTAATTTGCAGTGCTGGAAGAAGTCAACCTGCTGATGGATCAATTATCCAATAGTGACCAAGGTATATTTGGATTATGAATTTTTATTTTCATTATGCTACTAACAAGCTGGAGATATGAAAACGACTTTAAATAATAAACCAGGAGCAAAAAGACACTCACCTTTCAAATAATTCTCTTTATGTGGATTTGAACATATTGCATTTTGTTAAATCATATTGGCCACAAATACAGCTACCTACACTAAAAGTTTAATTTAAAATGAATGGATGTGAACCATGTCTATCCCACCTCCCATATAAGCTTTGAAATGTTACCTCATTATATCACATTTTAAATCCTATAAGCTGCAGCTTTTTTAAAGATAAATGAGTCTATAAATTCCATTTTTTGTTGTCGTTGTTAAATTCAGCTTGTATTGTGTATAATGGAAAAGAAAAGAAGGGTGAAAATCAAATGCTAAGTTTGCGATTGGAGTCAAGGAAATATTACAAATTTTTTTATTTTAGTGGAATTCAAAGCTGGACCCTTTCCCCAATGATTTCATTGAAAGACCTGGTATATATGCTTCCTTATAGCCCACTGCAATACTTTTTAAATTATCTTTCCAGAATGCATTTAAGAAAGAAAATGAGAAAAAGGAGTGTGGGAGAACTTTGGGTGGAAGCTTGGAAAGAAAATGATGCTTCCCTTGAAAGCTCAATACTTTATTTGGAGTTGGCTTTCATCTTCCCTAGGAGAACAGGTTTTTGTGTACTTCAGAGATGCGTACAGCTTAAAACTTGGTTCAGTACTGTGATTCTTCTTCTGAAAAACAATTCATTGAAATTACTGCATTTTGTTGAATAATTTCATTGAATCGATATATACCAGTTTAACTATAGGAACAAACATAACTATTTTACTTCTTATTTTCTTGTAATTGTAATCATTTTTATCATTTTCCAGCAAAAGCTAAGATGTATATTATCAGAAATCAGAGGCTTTTAATAGAACTACCACTATGATGCAATTAGAAAATAAAACTGAACCCACAAACTATTTGTTTTCTGAATTCTCACAGTTCTTACATGTTTTTGACTTGTTTCATTCAAATTCTTTCATTGTAACCCCTCCAAGTTGAATAACAATGTCCTGTATTTCTTTGGGTCTTTTATCTTTATGTTGGAAATGGTTGTTAAATGATTCTATAGGTCAATAAACGAGAAAGTAAAGAAGAAAACACATCCGTGAATGAGGCAAATACACAATGAAGGAAAATCCACACCAGATCTGCAGGAAAGGAAGTGATGTCATGAGACAGTGTTATAGGATAAGAGCTAAGGACTTCCCAAGGAGTTAAAATAGCACATTTTAAAGGTCTTGCTAATGGCTTTAGAAACATGAAATAATCCCAAGACTGTTTCAAAGATTCATTTTCTTATAGAGAGGCAAGATTGTTACATATCATGTCCATTTAAAGGCAGCCCTCTTTTTAAATACAACAGGATGCCACAATAAAAATAATTGTGAGTAAAACTTGTTCCTTAAAATTTACAGAGATGTATCAAGACATTCTCAAAAGAAACTTATCTGATTAATCTAATTCTGTGATTGATCCTTTTTGAAATCCTCAAAATAAATATATGAACAATGTTGTTGTTTTTTAAAGTGTAGTACTTTATGTTTAAATTTTTCTTTGGTTAACCAGTAAAAATGTTTATGGGTTAAAAAAAAAGAATCAGGAAGCACTAAAACTGATGAAATTTTATTTCATAAGATAAATGTTCTGCTCATTATCATCTTAGAAGGGCTAAATTTAATTCAGCTTTGCCTGCAGCTTAAGTAGCAAGCATTGGGAAAGAATCTTAAAATTTAGCAAAATGCTCACGAATCCTTAACATGCTTACTAGCCAGTATCTAGCATGTATCAAGTAATCAGATGAATATTATTTATGCAATAATTAATTTTAAAAGTCTGAAGCTGATACTAAGCCTGGATTCATGCATTCTTAGTGTTAGTAACCATCCTAACAGACATCCATAATCACTGTGTTGACCTAGAAGGAACAGGCTAAGGCACAAAATATAATTTAAAGAGTTAACTTGAGCCAAAGTGTGAGGACAACTGCCTGTAAGATTCACACCCAAGTAACATTGAATATGAGCTTCCTTTGGCCTTTGTTACAAGCAACTTTTTAAAGGCAAAAATGGGAGACAGGGAGTATGCCGAAACAAAGTTCTCCATAAAAAATTCTCATTGGTTTACAGAAAAAAGTTGACTGCTGGTTGGCTGGACATTGTCAAGCTAAAGAGTGTGAGTTACAGTTTCCAGTGAAGCATTATGTGGTTAATTTATAGCTACTAGGGACAATAACAAGCTGTTTCAAGAGATGAACATGTAGTGCAAAGGGTGCAGGTTAGATTGGACTTACTGTCTCATTTTAATGTCTCTCTGGACCTGATAATTTAAAAGGACCCACATTCCTCAAATAAAAGTTCTTTTCTCACTTTTAATCAATTAATGCTTGCTGAGTCTTTCCCCAGGTCATGGTCTCAATTATGGAAAAGTGGTAGCATCTAGTGGTACTTGGGACAGTCTTGTCAAGGTGAAAAAGAGCTTTCTCATTGAAGTAACTCAAAATAGTCTCTCTTGAAAGATGAGTGGTATAGAAACCCCATAAAAACCTGGTAAAGAAAAGGTATATGAGCATTTCGAAGTTTAATAATTCAATTTGGCAATCTAGCATAAGATATATGTATTTCAGGAAAGCAATGTATAATGTAACTTTCCTTCTCAGCAAAAATAAATGAATGAATGGATATAATTTGTGTATGAGAGACCAGCAGAATATAAAACCTTTTGCTTGCTATATTATTAATGTAATGGCTTGATTACAGTATTCAGCAAATATTTTTAAGCTCTGCTCTGTGTGGGCATAGTTCTTAAACCATGCTGATGGTCTAATGATATAAAAAAGCACAGTTCTTTCCACAGTATGAAGTATACAATCTTAGGGGAATGGGGAGACATTGACTTAAAGCATCACCATGAATGAATGCAAATTATGACTGTGTAAAGGAGAGGTCTGTGCAAAGAAAACAAAACAGGAAAACCTTTTCTCCTCTGAGGTTGAATGAAGTTCTCCCTGGTGGAGGAAATGAATATAAGGAGGTCACAGGAAAAAGAGAAGCCAGTGTGGCCAGGTATTGAGAGTGAAGATTTGCGTGGTGCAAGAGTGTCCAGGATTCATCTGGATATGTAGGTAGGGGCCAAAACTACGAGGCCATGCTAAAGATATTTGAAGGTCACAGTAAGGCCCTGTTTAAGATGTTTGATATTATCCTGAGGACAACAGGAAGCTGTTTAAAAATTTTAACTGGAAAGGGTAACATGATTAGATTAGTGTTTTGAAAAGATCACTATTACCCCATTGCATAAAACGGATTTTAGGGAACTAGAGTGAACACAGGGAGGCCATTTGGGAGCTATTGCTATCACTGGGTTGGAGTTGGTGATAGCCTTAGCCAGGACAGCTTTGGAGTAGAAGATGAGACCTAGAGAGAAATGAGTAGAAGAGATTTGAATGCATTTTGCCTAAGAAAAACAAAGATTACCAGAATCTGGAACTACTGGCTAACAGCACTGTGGTACGCAGCCAGAGAGGTTGAGAGCCATACTCACCTAATGACTTTTTTGAGCATCTAATTCCACACACACTCCAGCCTCCCTATGTCTCTAAGTCATCTTCATTCTATCCGATATACACCTCTTGGGATTCTTTGTTTCACGAAGAACTGCAGCATTAAATACAACACTGGTATAAAATGTCACTAATCTAACTTTGTTCAAACTTACAGATCCTAAAACTAACTTTATCCTCCTTTCAATGTCCCATACCTATTTCTGGCCCACAAACAAGCTGGTTCTTATTTCATGTGAGATGTAAATGCAAGAGGCAAATGTATTTGTGTTTTTCCTTAAAGACTTTGAATGCTACATCAATTCCTTATCTGTCTTCATCAGAACTAGTTCACAGATGTTTAATATTCCATGCACTATTCTAAGAGATCCTTAATAAATGTTTGCTTTTTATTGACATCTTCAAAGGAACAGATATGCTTTCGAAGGAACACACAGAAGCCAACTACAAATAAGAATATTATTCTCTTGGTACAGGGATTTTTCCATGTGGACCCCATCAGCCTCGAAAAGTCGGTTGTAAGGAAGATACTCCAGTGGCTCTTTCCTTATAGATACAAGCTAAATTACTATGACCCTGCTCAGGAACTCAGATTGCCAAGAAAAGATGGAATAGAAATACATTCAGAAATTTTAAAACGAATACATGACAGCTATATTTTCTAACTTTATTCCTTTCTTAGCATTTCTGCATTTTGAAAGCTCTAAAATTTCTTCTTCTGCTCTCCTTATTCCCCATAGTGACCGACTGTAAACAAAGTAAAATCTGCACACAAGAGAGCAGTTCAATAGCCAAGATCTAGGGCACATGTTTTACTAAATGCTTAAAATGAAAGGAAGGTTTACTGGAGGGCAATTTAAAAAAAAAAATCACAGTGCTACATTCAAATCCCTATTTCATGCTTTAGTACAAAAAGAACTTTAAAAAGATTTTTTTTTCTTTCAAAAGCATTCTATTGATTGTTTTGTGAAAAACTGGAAAATACAGACAAGCAAAAAAAATTAAAAATTAAAAATTAACCATAATTTTATTGCTCAGAAATATCTACTGTTAACATTTTGTAATATAGTTTTTCTGTCAAATATATTTCATAAAAATGGAACAATAATGGAATGCCAAGAGTGGAGAAGGATATGCATTTCATCTCTGCCTTGAATACCTATGTGACCTTGGATAAGTAACTTAAGCTTTCTGTATCTTGGTTTCCCCATTTGTAAAACAGAAATATTAAAATTGTCTATTCAGGAGTTGTTACAATACTTGGGTTAATATTTTCAAACTACTTAGAATAATGCCTGATACATATCAAACATTATTATATAGTGTTATAATCCACTTTAAAAATTTTAAGTCATTGTAAATAAATTAAATACAGAAGTAATTAAGAAGTGAAAGTTACCCCTCTTTCTTTGTTGTATCCCATCACCTAGATAGCCTGTTCTTTCAACTGAATAAAACACTGAACATCTGTCCATGTCATTACACATCTTTTTATGATTCCTTAGAATCTAACTTTCATTTAAAAACTGCTATGCATGTTATGCATGTTATAAGTTCAGAATAACTCAACAGTCCATATTGTATTTCAGGATATTGCATACATTTTATAATCATAGGGATTACTGTAAGAGATTCAGTAGTTCTAAAGCATATTAAGAAAACCCTTCTGATATTCATATTTTGGAGATTGATTGAGTTCATGTTTGAAAGACCAAAAGCTTTTCATTTAGTTTCCCGTGAGTTTAGCCCTGATTATATTAGTTCCTTCTCTTTAAGGCATGAACAATGTTCGAGAAAACAAATTGAAGATAATATGCTTTGCTAGCTATAGACAGTTTTTAATTATGCTGTTTAAATTCACAAGCAAAAAAAGTTGAAAGTTTGTTGAAAAATGGTGAGCAATATTTAAACTTGATCAACAATTATTGATATAACACTTGCATGCTTCATAATTATCCGGAGTGTACTATGGGCCCTAATCTGTGGCATTTATCTGACGACAGGAGCTTCAAGATGTAACAGAAAGAACATGGGAAAGTGTAGAAGTTAAGAGAGAAGGGATTTTAGAATTCTTTTGAACTTGGCAGTTCTTTGGCAAATTGTATGGCTGCTGCTTTTCCATCAGCTGGGATATGAACTGTATGGAAGTATATATGACCATTGTTTATGTTATCATAACATTTGCGCATCAAAACTGAATCATTTGCTATAATCCTCAAAATTCACCATAGACCCAGGCTAAACTAATTAAACAAATAATGGTGTATTTGGGTGTTAAGGGGTTGACCTGGTGGGTTATAAAATTTCATTTTAGAAAAGGCTATAGTAAGAGAAAAATGTATTCAAGAGCAGCTATTATCTGATATCTGAATTCACTTGTTGGCAAACTGGTCCTTGCATGTCTTTGAGGCATATGGAAATTGATGATGAAAGTGTCTAGTGTAACTAGAAATATAATTCGATGAAAACTGAGGCAGTGAACTGTGAGAAACTGCTAGACCAGTGTCATCAAACAGTGCTTCAAAAATAATGAAACAGAAATACTAGTCCTTTATGAGTAATATTAGGTAAAAATGAGAAAAGCACATGGTGTGTGCAAAAAGTTTAAGTATATGAGGTCATGCTTTTTAATTACAATTATTATAAAGACCACTCCAAAATTCTACACCCAGACTCCTTTCCATTTATCTCTAAGGAGACAATGACATCACGTCTTCTCTAAATTATTCAGACACAGGATGGAATTGGCTCATTCAATAGGGAATGCCATGTTTGGTATTGGCACAGTACTTAAAGCTTCTCTCCACGTTATCCCCAAACTGAAAAGCACATTTGATGGGAGCCAAATGACTTTAAAAAATTTTCCCTCTAGACTTTAAGCACTCAGAAACACACGAGAACAAAAATAGAACTGCACCATAAGGTATAATCATAAAACGTCATAGAAGGAAAAACTTAAGAAGTAAAAAACGCTCCAGTCATCTGAAGGCTAGCAGTTCGTGAAGTCATTAAAAGTCATTCCATACGGGCTGAGTTTGAGGAAAAGTCAGAGGTTGCTTTGTTCTTGACTCTGAGTGAAATCAAAACCTACCCAGACTCTATACAAAGGCAACGGCGACCTGCCTTTCTCTTGCCGGGTATATGCTACTAAACACACGTAAATGACTTATGTTCAGAAAAGTCTGTGATTCTGTTCATATTAATCCATGTCGCAGGCTGGCAAAATGCCCAAGCACAATCAAAGAAGGGGGTAGAAGCCTGCCTTTTCAAACAGGCTAGAAAATTTGTACCAAAAGATCACAGGGCCACAGAGACAGCTGGAAAAATTGGAGCTGGGGCTCTGGCTCTGATTTTTGTGCCAGTGTTACACCTAATGCAAAGGGAATGCAGATGATAGATTGAGAGTTATGTATGTTGTTTAGTTCACCAGTCCGGTGCTTACACAGAGGCAAAAATTTAACGTTTTTTTGAAGTAGTGTCATAACAAACATCACATTTAAAACAACCTTACTGTAGCTAAGAATTAACACATGAGAACCCAGCAACAAGTTGCTAATAAAACAAGAAAAACACATGCAAAGAATAAAGAGTGAAAGGATAGCTCTAAAATTAGTCAATCTAAAGATGCTTTACTAATGTCCTTTAATAATAATTTCTTTGGAAAAGTAGCCCCTACAAGTGTTTTAACACACATAAAATTTTCTGCAAAATAGCTTAGGTCCTTTGGCCATGAGGGGTTTTCAAATCAAAGGTTTTGGGACATTTATGATTCTAAAAAGAACATTGATAATTTTTCTTGGCTTTTGGTAGTGGTTTTATTCATAATGTATAATAAAAAACAAGATATTGGGTGTAATTCTCTATTTATTTCTCTGTTCAAATGGACCTTTACATTCAAGGTGTTATTTAATATAATTTTGTTCAGATGAAGTGTGTCACCCACAACTGAAATACTGTGTATAAAATGGAGATAATTGAAAGTTTTATTAAGATGCTGTTGATAGTCTCTGGGGTCCATGCCGATTCAGGCTGTGTTTGCAGGCTTCCACACTCTGTGGCCTTTGACAGGCATGAAGAAAAGCAAGACCAAAACAGTTCTCACAACACAGCCGGTGGTCACAAAGAGCAGCCCATGGAGATGTCTGTTACTGAAAAGAGTGGTCTCTGGAAAAGAACCAAAGAGTAAAAGAGGTGGAAATGGAATTAGAGAAAGAGAGATTGAAAGTAGATGAAATATAATATTTGAACACTTAAAGGTAAAAATTAAATCCTGAAATACATCAGTGGCTAGAATCATATGGATATATTTTCTTTTTCTCTTTTACCTCCAACAGTGATGTCAATAAAAAGAGTTTGTAAGTACAGGTGGTCAATCAAACAACGATGTTTAAAAACATCTTCTAGAACACTGTGGCACCTTAAGAAAAATTGACTTATAAGTCCCAAAGGAGGAATGGAATGTTCCTAGAAACAATAAACTTACTCTCTCACTCCATTATTTATTGTATTTCTTGTTTATTTTTCATCTTTAACAAAGCAATATCACATTCTATATATTAATTATCTCGTTTGCCTTTTTTTCTAACTGTATTGTTGCCATTCATGTGCTTTTATATCAAAATTATTTTTTTAGGAGGATCTTTTGATGACTGATAATATTTTTGGGGACATACATTTATTTAAAATATCTACACACACATCTTGAGCTTTTTTTCTTAAAGCCTAAAGTACTGTAAACACACACAAACATATATGTACACACACATAAACCCATGAACCCCTAATATGTAAATTCTCCAAACTAGCCTGTTTAAGATAAATCATAAATGAATATGTAGCTGAGCTTCTATTCTACCATTCTCTCACTGCTTTTTTTTTGGTTTTCCAAATAAACAGCAGGCCCTAAGGGCTCTTTGAACTCACTAGAGTGTTTAGTTTAGCAATCACTGGTTCATGTAGCTTATCTTTTCCTGGTATTTCTACGTGATTTAATAGTTCCAGCCTGGCCCAGGGAATGAAAACTTCTGGGTCTGTTTCTGGAAGCAGTGCACTCCCCATTGCCATCTGCAATAAACAAAATAACCTTTCTCTGCCTCAGCTCTTTTCTTATAATCATGTCTATTTTGCAGCAGTGGAGTTAAACTTGACAAAGCAGTTGCAGTCGTCCACTGGTGAAGCATAGCCTTCTTCCTAGTCATGCAGGTATGTCTAGTAATTAATTAATGAATAAGTACCAACTTCTCAATGGTGATGCTAATTAAATATCCAACACTAAAGTGGCATTTAATTGTCAAGGGTTTAATAAAACAGATCCTTATTCTATTAGATGGGGATTCTTTTGTTATAAGTAGTAGAATCTGACCCTGGCTAAGATCAGCAACAGAAAGTTTATTGAAAATTAACAGGATTACGTCTATCAGAAGGCTTGATATGGTGGAGGAAATTTTCCAAAGTTGATTGTATTGGTATATATCCTGTCCCACATGTTCTTCTAACAGTGTGATATTGTCTGTAGTCCATTGAGAGTTGTGTGGGTCTACGTTCTTTGCCCTCATGCCTGAACGGATTTCTACAGTACTTCAATCAAAAGAATGTGCAGAAATGACACCATATAACATGAGGGGCTGGGTCATCTATAAAAAAGATAGGGTTTCTGTGTTGATCTCTCTTGGGGCATGGATCTTTGGATCCCTGAGCTGCCATTTAAGAAGTCCAGCCACCCTCTACTAGCCACCATGCTGGATAAGCCATTTAAAAGTGTGAGAAATGCTCACAGGGCCCCATCTGTTCTGAACGTTGGCTGCTGAAGTCTTCCCTGACTAGGTGCCAGACATTTGAGCAATTCTTCAAGACCCTGACTCTGAGCCACCCTATGCAAAAAAGAGTAGAAGAGAAACAAGATGCCTCTGCTGAGCTGTCCCTGCTAAAACCTTGCCCCAGAGTGCAGAATCTTGAGAAAGAGAGATTTTGCTATTGTTATTCTTTTAAACCAGTAAGTTGGGGGTGGTTTGTTACACAGCCAAAGTAATTGGAACAGTTGAGTAGGAAGCAGGAATAAAAGAAGAAAGAACGATTTATAATCCTTTGGATATATACCCAGTAATGGGATTGCTGGGTCAAATGGAATTTCTATTTCTAGGTCCTTGAGGAATCGTCACACAGTCTTCCACAATGGATGAACTAATTTACACTCCCATCAACAGTGTAAAAGTGTTCCTGTGGCACATATACACCATGGAATATTAGGCAGCCACCAAAAATGATGAGTTCGTATTTTCGGAACCTGGAAACCATCATTCTCAGCAAACTGACACAAGAACAGAAAATCAAACACCGCATGTTCTCACTCATAGGTGGGTGTTGAACAATGAGAACACATGGACACAGGGAGGGGAGCATCACACACTGGGGTCTGTCGGGGGAAAAATAGGAGAGGGACAGTGAGGGGTGGGGAACTGGGGAGAGATAGCATGGAGAGAAATGCCAGATATAGGTGATGGGGAGGAAGGCAGCAAATCACACTGCCACGTGTGTACCTATGCAACAATCTTGCATGTTCTTCACATGTACCCCAAAACCTAAAATGCAATAAAAAAATAAATAAATAAAAATAAAAAATATTATTCAAAAAAAAGGAGAAAGAGTGAGAAAGTTGAGAACCAAGAACTAGAGAAATATCTCACAGCATTTGTAGTGTTGTGCTGCTGCCACCAGGATGACTCAACTCCAAATGTCTCTTCAATCCTTGTATCACTTGCTTAAGATTCAAAGTCCTGGACAGCATATCCACACACCAAGCTGAGACTGTAAATCTAATGCCTACCTGTAACTGAATGATGCAGGAATGATTTGGTAGAAAGAGCCCCCAGCAGCTCCAGTGACTCCCCAGTAGAAAGGCATGATTTTCTAGCTCCTGGACTTATCACCCCCACTAAGACAATAACATGGAGGGAAAGAAATTCTCAGAAAAGAAACAGGAGTGTTTTTAAGAAGGGCGGATGGATGTCGGAAAGTAAAAAAACCAGTCAGGGTCCACTCAGAACACATTTTATTCTACTTAAATAAGCAATTTTCCGTAGTAGTGGTATCCTTGAATACAAATGAATTGCAAGTAAAATGTACCATCTTGTCTGCTAATAGTCTTCAAGATAAAATAATTCACTGGAGTTAGAAGATATTAGGCTGCTCTATTTCTTTTTCTTTTTTTAAAAAATGATCTTTAATAATTTAATATTTAGCACCCAGTCTATAAAATATTCACAAACATAAGACAAGAGTATGCAGATTATAAAAATACTTAGAGCTGCCTTAAACCTCTTCTGAAACAAAACTGAGGAATAAATAAATAATAAATTAATAAAATACTGAAAAATTTCCCTTGGCCATTGTTTCTCAAACTCTAGTCCTTTTTCACTGATATCTAACCTGTTACCAAATGCTGTGGACCGACACACACATATACAATTGCCTCAATCATTTCCAATCAAATAAACTGATTTCTTGAAAATACTAATATTACTCACTGATTGCTGGACTGCATTGGAGGTTTACAGGATTTGATTGACTTGAAACGCCATTGATCCAGTGGCCTCATGGATAGAAAATGTAAAGAATAATTTTTCTTTATTGTCATTGTTCATTCAAGTTTTAATTTGCCTTAGTTATTTAGCAGGCGACATTGATCCCTTTTAAATGATAGTATAAGCAGCAGTGACAAAACGATTCTTCATCATTGAGATTTCTCTATGATATTAAACAGGAGAAATAAAGACATTTTTAAAACCTTTTTATTTGTAGAAAAAACAGTGTTAGAAGACTTATGATTTTCCTAAGTATTTCAATCAGATTACATACATTTAGATCAATATGTACTGAAACAGTACATCCTTGCTAAGAAACTTTATTAATGCACATGCATAGAACATACTAGGTAATAGAACAAAATATGAAGTATTCATGCCAATATGGGGAGTCTTATATAGTTTCAGACTTTGTTGGGGAAATTATAAGATATATATATATATATATATATATATATATCTTCTAATTATATATATCTTTTAAGTATATCTTATAATTATATAACTTATATGGATTATATATATAACATTCTACATCCTTATATCTCATATATATCTGTATATATATGTGTGTGTATATGTATATACATATATATATATATGTATATATATATTTGAGAAATTGGGAATTCCAAATTCTGTTTGGAGGTTTTTCTTCTTCTTTTTCTGCTATCTCTGCTTTTATTTTAACAGTTTGATTTGGCTAATGAAATCTGATCAAATGAGAAAAGTGGCTTAAGTGTGGAAAAACAGCATAAAAGTGAGAAGACCAATATCATTAGACAGTCTCTAACTGTTGTTCTTTCAGTATTTTGTAAAAGCAAGATTTCTCAACTTCAGCACTACTGAAAATTCTTTGTTGTAGGAACTGGCCTGTGCATTGTGGTATATTTGACCTCTACCCACTAGATAATGGTAGCACACCCCAGTCTTTTTATTAAATTGGGATATATACATATACATATATATAATATAAAATTTTCCATTTAATAATTTTAATATACAGTTCAGTCAGTTCAGTGACATTAAATGCATTCAAATTGTTGTGTAATCATCACCACTAGCCATCTCCAGAATATTTTTATTTTCCAAACTGAAACTCCACACATGTTAAACAGTAACTTCCCATTTCCTCCTACTTGCAGTCCCTGGTAACCACCATTCTCCTCTCTGTCAGTATGAATTTGACTACTCTAGGTACCTCGTATAAGTGAAATCATACAGTATTTGTCTTTTTGTGATTGGTTTATTTCACTGAGCATAATGTTTTCGAGGTTTATTCATGTTACAGAATGTGCCAAAACTTCCTTTTTATAGATGAATAATATTCCATTGTATGTATATGCCATATTTTGTTTATTCATTCTGATAATGGAAGTTGCTTTCACTTTTTGGTTATTGTGAAAAACATGGCTATGAACATGGGTATACAAATATCTGCTTGAATTCCTACATCAATTCCCTTGGGTATTTACCTAGAAGTGAAATTGCTGGATGATATGGTAATTCCGTTTTCTCCTTTGAGGCATGTAACTCTGTCTTGAAAACAAAGAATATCTCCAGACACTGCCAAATGTACCCTTGAGGTCAAAATGGCTCCCAATTAAGAAGCATTTGTCCAAAGTAACAAAATTTTTATGAAAAATGGTGTTACCATAGAGCTGAATCCTGGATTTTTGTTTTAGAAGAGACATTTGAGTTGTTGAGTGAATCATCTCCACCTGCTCTGTGAGGCTTGCATTCGAACACCAGAAGTGTTTGGGAAATCAATCACCTATAGGGTTATCTCAATCTTGTCCCATCAATTCTTCATTCCTTAGTCTCTTTTAGTCTACTGGTTCACTCCTATTAGGCTACGAATGTTTGTGCCTCTGTATCTTCTACCTTCTAGTCAACAACAGCCATCTTAACATGCTAATCTATGAAACTTCAACTCCCAATAATGGATTCTTCAATTAATTAACATCTGAAACTGCTTTATATATAGTCACCTAGATTTAATTACACACTTTCTTTTATAACTTTTTGCTTGACATAGTCACAGCAGGACAAGTTTAGGAATCATGTCTCCTAGATTTGAGTCCTGGTTCTACCATGTGTTAGCCATATGAACTTACACGATTACTTAAACTCGGGCTGTCTGATAGAACTTTCTGCGAAGATGTTCTATGTTTTATCATTTGAACGGAACAATATAGTAGCTGCTGTTGAGCACTTGGAATTGGTCTGTGTAACTCAGAGACTAAATTTTAAACTGTATTTTAATTAAATTAAAATGTTAGTAGCCATATGTGGTGATATGGTTTGGCTGTGATACTGCCTAAATCTCATCTTGAATTGTAGTTCCCATAATCCTCATGTGTTGTGGGAGAGACCTTGAGAGAGGTGATTAGATTATGAGGATGGTTCCCCTATGCTCTTCTTGTGATAGTGAGTGAGTTATCACAAGATCTGGTAGTTTTATGAAGGGCATTTCTTCCCTTCACTTGGCACTTCTCCTTCCTGCCACCATGTGAAGAATGACGTGTTTGCTTCTCCTTCCACCATAACTGTAAGTTTCCTGAGGCCTCCTCAGCCATGCGGAACTGTGAGTCAATTAAACCTCTTTCCTTTATAAATTACCCAGTCTCAAGCAGTTCTTTATAGCAGTGTGAAAATGAACTAATACATGTGACTAATGGCTACTTTTTGGATAGTGCATATCTAAGAATCAGATTTCTCATCTATAAAATAATGACAATGATAATATTTGCCTCCAGGGATAGTTTGAGAATTAAATGAGATAATGTATGTAAACTACTCAGTTTAGTACTTGGCACAGCAAAAGAACCTGGTAAATATCAGCAATATATTTACCTAGCTTAATAGGCAACATGCTTCACCACTCTGAAACTCAGTTGTTGCTTTTGTTTTTTCATCTAGTAATATCTAAAATCCTCTGAGTACTGATGTATCGGAATTGGGTCTGCCGTAAGAATCATGTAAGATGCATAATAAGGGTTCAATAATGAGGATCATAGGACAGCTTTTGTTTAGGGCATGGATTTTTAAATCTTACTTGACCTAAATTTCAAAGCTCTTGGAGTTATGAAAGCTTAAATGTCTAAGACTATAAAAGAAAAATGCAGGGTGACAAAAAGAAACTTTGAGTAAACTAAAAATATTATTTGTTGAATTGATTTTGTTGTGTGTTAAAGTTTCTGATATTCTAGTCTCACTGTATCCAATAGCCTCCCTCTTTCCCTTAAGAAAAATGAGAGTTGCCATGAATTGAGTGCCTATGATATGCATAGTACTCTCCTGGTTATTACTGCTTATTCTACAAGTTTGCAAAGAAAGTATTGTTATCCCTATTGTGAAAGTTGGGAAACTGAGTCTTAGGAAAATTAAATGAGTAGCCCAAGGTCACATGACTAAAAGTAAAACCCTGTCTTACCTGGTGCTAAAGCTTGCCATCTGCCCACTACAGCACATTGCACCTCTGTAGGTGAGTATACTGAAACTGTAATAGTTGCCCAATCATTATATGATCCAATTAGCTTATACATTTGGCTTCATCTGAATCCATATAATTAATTTTTCTGAGTTCTTTCCCAAAGCTATTGTCAAGTATTATAATCGTGTTTATTTGTATGTTTGAGGAAGTTCTACTGTAAAGGATAGAAAACAAATTACTAAGATATAGCTCACTTTTATAGCTAACATTTGTTGGCAATTAATCAAAACTAAGATCTAAGTGCTTCACCTGGAATATCACTTTTAGTCCTTTTAATCCATTCCTATACATGCCATTTTTACATTCATTTCATTGCCAAGCAAACTGGGACACAGAAGACTAACAATTTATCTCAGATTACCCAACTGCAATCAGGATTTGGACCCATATACTGTATCACCAGCATCTAAGCTCAAAACTACTACACCATGCTGCTTGCTGGTAGTACAAACAAGAGGCTTGAGCACTGGTCAGTACTTGTGTGTCTGCATTGGGCATCCAGATTTCTTTAGCAGCATCCATATCATAACCTGTCATACTCTTTTTATTGCCTCCCTTGTAATATTCCTATTACATTCCTCTCCTTCTGTAGTTGACTTTTTATTCCAGTCTCTTCTATCTTCTGCCAATTTTACTACTGGGTAACATTAAAAAGTATGTGAGATTTTGTCAAAAAAAGAAAAAAGAAACTCTTTATTTACCAGAATAATGAACTTTCAGAGCACCTGGCATAAAAAACAATTTCGTGAATTAAATAAGTAAACACGTCCAAATCTCAGTTACTTCTTTATTTTGCCACTATAGTTTGAAATGGTAAAGAACAACTATGTTGTACTGAAGCTCCAATATTTTATGTTCTGTTAAGAGAGTTTGGTTCCAAAAGAAAATCTATGTAATTTGCTGCTTTTAGAAAAACCGCAATTCTCAGGACTATGATATTTAAGGATATTAATAAGAAATATCCAAGAGAAACACTAATCATTTGAGGGGAGAATATATTTTCTATGTCAAGCAAAAGATATTCCAGTGTTGTAAGTGCGCCAAATTATGAGAATTATTCATAGACCTTTTTTATAGCACTTACCAGAGCAGTTAGGATAATCTATGCCCTATTGCATCATAAGATAGGTTCAGGATTTGGCATTTAAGTATGATACATGCTAAATTGAAAATATGCACTTGTTAAAAAAAAAAAAAGAGAGTAAGAGGATTCAATGCGTAGTTTCTCACCCGTCAGGGGTTATCGGAAGCTGTAATTCAGGAAAAAAATGAAAGGAGAAGATATAGGTTGCCCAATAGATTAACACTACTTAGTGAACTTTCAACCACCATCAGTGGGGTTTTTACTGACAGGCAAAGAGGTGATAAGCTTTGATGACGACAATCATGGGATCCACCATAAAGGTATTAGAACAGTTCTAGGATGTATACAGGTCACTAATATATAAGCAAAAAGAAATCCCAAAGAGCTAACCTTAATCAATAGTTTCTATTCTTTCAATACTGCCAGCCCAGAAATAATGGAACAAAATAACGAGTTGGATGTTAAATGCTGAACAACATCATTTTTAAGTTTATCTGAAAATTTACATTTATCTTAAAAACTGCTTTGGGGACACACCCTGAGGTTCTACAAACTATAAGTCTTCATGTTTCTGTAAACTATGTGCTTTCATCAGGGAGGAAATTATATATAATAGGCAATATGAATGATATGTGTATCTGATGTCAACCTTGCAAGAAATGTGTTGATTCTAATAGAATCATATGAAATTATCAATATTTGACTGTTTTTGATCTACAAAATGTCGATTTCATGTGGTTCAACCTAATATTTTAAAGCATGAGTAAATCACAATGCAAAAATCTTATTTTTGGACTTCTAACAGTAACTGGAATTTGTTCAAGCTTCAAGAAGCTATGATGATTTAAACATTTTTTATTTCAAAGTGATGGACTGAAAAATAAATAGAAATTTAAAGTATACTCTGACATTCTTAAATATTATATCAAATTTGTTCAACACAGCAGACACTTTCAAAATTATCAGAAAAGCAAACAAACAAATCATACATAGATAATGCAAAACATCTAATGATTAGATTATTTTCTGTGTCAGTCTGAATTGTTACTATGGTAAAGAAGAGCACAGGTGGCTTTTCCTTTTTAGAAACTCTATAGCCATACAAAGGATCCTTGCCTGTGTAATAACAGGGAAATGAATGCAGGAAGGAAAAGGCTGCTGACACCAGGTAACGTTTAAAATCCTGATTCCTTGATTTAGACACCTGGGATTCACTTTATCTTTTAACCTGTATAGAGACCTTTCCAAGAGTGAAAATAAAATGACTCATTAAAACGAAAACAAAGATCAGCTAGTTCCCAGAAATTATAATTAGTAAATTATTCCCTCCCCATTTTTTATTTTGAAATATTTCAAAACTGCAGAAAAGTTGTAAAACAATACAATAATTATTCACATACTTCTCACCTAGATTCACCAAAGTACTAACCAATTGTTGATATTTTTGTCATTCTCTCTCTCTCTCTCTCATTCTATTCTGACATTCATAAATAAGCAAAGTTATATTTTAAGGATTTTTCACTACTCTTCAAGTCAGGTGTGAATCTCTCCCTGGCCACAAGGTTAACCAACATGTCAAAGATTCATAGAAAGATTCTGTCATTGGAAAGTACCCAGTTATCTCAGGAACTTACTCCTAATCTAGCCCATTCCATACCGCAGAGTTCTAAAGTTCTTTCAAGAAAGAGGAAGCACCGATGGTAATTTTATTGTTTATCCACAGGGCATGTACGTGACAGTGATATATTCACTTGGTACCCTCAGTAACAAAACAAAGCTCCAAAAAATCAATTTGAAGGGGGAAGGGATTACATTATCTTCCTCCTATCAAGGCAGGGTCTACGTTTCATAGCAAAACCCTTTAGGGAATTTGTGTGTTCTTCTCACCTTATCTTGTGCCTCTTCCAAAATAACCTGCTAATTGATTTCCTTGCCTCCCGTTTGCCCCTGCACTCTCTAACTTATCTTGCACACAGCTGCCAGCGCAACCTTTAGTAGGAAATCCTCCTTCAATCTTGTCATTCTTCTGACCAGAATTGTTTGCCAGTGTCCTATGTCAAACGGGATAGATTTCCGACTTCTTAGTCTAGGATTGATATTCAGCTGGTATGACTTAGTATGGTTATAACAGTTGTTACAATATTGAAATACTTTCATACCACTTGATAAAGAGAAATACTTTACTTACTGTCTCTATAAATGACCTAAGGATCTAGCCCAGCAGCAGCTATAACAAATAGTTATGGGGCTTGGAAATGGTGTTGACATGAAGGTGGATGATCAATGGTGGTTGCTTAGTAGGCAAAGGTAATGGAGGTGCTGCCAGGGGTGGTGGCCTGAGCAGATCCAAATCAAGCTATCAACTTTATTTTAGGTCTTGCCTTCAGACTATAAATCCAGTCTATTAAAAATAAGTAAATAAAGCTGGATGTGATGGCTCATGCCTCTAATCCTAGCACTTTGGGAGGCTGAAGCGGGAGATCACTTGAGGCCAGGAGTTTGAGACCAGCCTAGCTAATATGTTGAAATCCTGTCTTTCCGAAAACTAAATTACAAAATTAGCTGGGCATGGTGGTATGCACCTGTAGTCCCAGCTATTTGGGTGGCTGAGGCAGGAGAATCTCTTGAACCAGGAGGCAGAGGTTGCAGTGAGCCAAGGTTGTGCCACTGGACTCCAACCTGGGCAACAGGACACTGTCTCAAAAAAACAACAACAACAACAACAAAGTAAATATATAAGAAATATGCTCATGTCTCACAGTAGCACTGGTAAACTCTAGACCAGGCCACCCTCAGCTCAGCCTGCACATCAGAGATCCTCCTCCTCTACTGGTCAGCCAGAGTGACCTTAATTCTTAAATCAAAACACACCAGGACACTGCTGAAAGCAGCAGCTCCTTGAGCACAGTGGATGAATATTCACACTCCCAGTCATGGTCTACAGTGCCATACAGACCCTGCCTCCTCTCTGTGTTCATCTTCTTCTTCTCTTCACTTACTCTAGTCACACCGGCTTCATTTCCATCCCTCAATTATGCCAAACTTGCAGCCCTCTTGGGAACTTTAGTATCTGGTCTCCCTTCCACTTGGAATAAACGTCATACGTTTCCTTCATGGTTGCCTCCTTCTCATAAGTCAAGTCTCCATTCAAAGTCAGTTCTTCATAGAGGCCTTTCCTGACCAGCCTAGTCTCTCTCTACCCCATGACCTTATTTTCTTTATTATATCACAGGCTTATTTTCTATCTTCCTTCACTGGATCCTAAATTTCTAGGAGGCAGGGTTATCTGTATTGTTCATTGCTTTATCCAAACACAAAGAACAGTGACTGGCCTAACACCTAACATGTTTGTTGACTGACTGATTGACAAAAGCACTGAGCATAGTACCTGGCACTAGTAACTAAGTACCTGTTAGCTATTTTATCATCGCAGTATTCTATGTAGTTATATGTCTGTTAGCCTCTCCTGATCTTTTGGCTTTACTTCACTTACATTTATATCCCAGCATCAGCAGAGTGCTTGGCACTAAACTGATTTTGTGGAATCTAATTTTTTATTATAATAAATTATAAACAACCTGTTACAGACCTTGGACAGAGACTTCTTGGAGTAGCTTTATTCTTTTCTTTCTCTTGCTTTTGACTTTGGGAGTAGAAAGAATCAGATTCCTTATAAAGATTTGTCATAAATGTCTCAAGTTATTCATGTTGTCTGTAAAGCAAATGTTATAAACTGGCAACCCAGAGGTTCAATATAGTGCTGAATGTTATTTGTTTTGCTCAGTGGTGGATTAAAGTTTTTTGAGGGTACATTTAAAAATCAAAAGAGTTCACAGCTTTTCTTAGAAAAAAGGAAATCCTATTTCAGGTTTTTATTTTAAAGGAAGGTCTGGACACAGCAAACTCAATTTCATGCAACAATTGGCTAGAGCTGAGTTACAGTTGCTCACTTCAACCTGGGTATGAGCCCCTGGGGCTGCCCTAGTTACCACCTATCCTTTCTGATTCATTTGTCATCTGCCTGGATCCCAGAAAGAACTCGAGCTTGTGATTACTATTGTAAAGAAAGTTTCCATAAGGGGTACAATATTTTTTTTACACTTTGCTGTGTGGAATTAGAATTTTCCCAGCTTTTCCAATCCAGGATCCCGGTTTTATTTGATAGCATAGGCGTTAAAGAAGAAAATTTGGAAAAATACACTAACTTAGATATGAGATGGAAATAAGCACTTAGGAAAGGAGCAAATTCAGGTTTTATGGGAAAAGAAGCTTATACAATATTTTTAAGGACACACAATTGTAAATTTTTTAAAAAATTGCTAGTATCTTTCCCAGGGCCTTAGAAGAGGCTGGAGCAAGAGCGGTGCCCTGAGGTTTATGAATTATTAGCTCTGTTGTAAGTCCATCCCTGACTGGAGTGAGAAGAGAGGTAGAAAGCTTTATAAGCAATCATTTAGACATTAACATCTGTGCTGACTACAACGTTCAGCATGAAACTGAAGAACCAACAAAGTTCAATACAGTTGATAGAGACTGAAGCATAGGCTTTGTGCCAAAGCATATGTTTATTTTTTTCTTCATTATCTACTTTATGCTGGATATAATCCTCTTCTTGGATCTAAGGATTCTTAAATCCTCTACAGTCTGTTTCCCAGGCTCCTATGTCAGATGCCTTTGGCCAATAGGAGCCACCAGCTGGAGACGGGAGTGTGGGATGAGTTTTCACCCAGACGTCTCTGTCTGGGTGGCATCTTCACAAGCAGCTGCATCTCCTCCTGTCTGTAGCTTTTACTGCATAAGGCTTTTATGGATCTAACTTCCAATAGAGGACATTAGCCTCCTGGGCTTTGTTTATGGGTCCCTCCCCTTTGTCTCTCCAGCAGAGTGGTAGTACACATTTCTGTTTGTTGCTAATCTCTGGGTTACTTCACTATTCCCTTTTGGCTTTTCTGAGCCTCCGTCAGCAAAGTAAAATGTAATCAATCCCCTGCAATCAATTCCCTGCATTAAAATACGCTTGTTTTAAATACTCAGGGTGGATTCTTTTTCTTTTTTCTTCTATTGGACTCTGATGCATTGATTGGTATTTGGACAATTTTGTCTAGCTTTGTTCGTACGTTGTTCTGATGCTTAATTCTATGATCTTACAATTCTTATTTAAACCTGTCGTTTTTAATAGAGTCTTCATACTTTTACCATCATGTTCTTTACTTCATGAAGTTGACTTTGTTTGGTTGGCTCGTTTGTTTGATTCTTTAAAAGTATCTTTGAATTACCCAGACTATGACAAACTTGGGTTGTATAAAAGTGACTTTCTTGTACAGATATGTGTAAAGCAACCCTTATAAATGAAATAATGAAATACTAAAGGATGTCCCAAACACTATTTTTATAAAGTATGTGAACTTGGTATGGATCTAATATAAAAACATATATTAGAGGATGATATAAGTAATCCTCGATTGTATGAACTTTTTTATTATGGAAATTTTCAAACATGCAAAGTAAATACAATTGCATAATGAATCCCTAGATTACTAACATCACCAGCTTCAACAATGATCAGTACTCTACACCTCCATCCAATCCCTACTTCCCCACTGAAATATTATAATTCCTGTAGTTATTTATAGTAAAATTTTACTCGTGAAAATATAAATATATGTATAAATATATGTGTATATATATGTGTGTGTGTGTGTATATATATATACATACATATATATATACGTATATATATACATACATATATATATACGTATATATATATGTATGTATATATATATACACATATATATACAGAGAGAGAGAGAAAGAGTTTTTTTTTTTTTAATAGAGACAAGGTGTCTCCCTGTCTCCCAGGTTAGAGGGCACTGGTGCAATCATAGCTCACTGTAAGTTACCCAGGTTAGGGGGGACTGGTGCTATCATAGCTTGCTGTAACCTTGAACATCTGACCTCAAGAGATCCTCCCACCTCTGGCTCCCAAAGTGCTGGGATCTGAGCCACCACACCCAGCCTAAAATAAACAAATCTTAGTTGTACAAGTTTGACTAATGAATGTCCCTGGGTAACCTTATCTTTATCATAATATAGAGTTTTCAATCTCCTAAGAAGGTTGCCTCCTGCACCTCCCCCCACCAAGCAATTCTTATCCTACCCCTGAAGGAACCACATTAGTGGTGTTTTTTAACTCTTGTATTAGTTTTGCCTCTTTTATAATATAGACAAACATAAATATACACAATATGTAAGTGAAATCAGAAATATGTACACTTTTGTGTCTGGCTTTATTTGGTCAGCATATCTGGAATATTGATTTATGTTGTGTGTGTTAACAATTCACTCCTGTTGGAATTGCATTGTATAGATATACTGAAATTTCTCCAATGTGCAGACTTGGGAAGTTTCCTTGTTTTGTGTCCTTTGAATAAATTTTTAATGAATGTTCTTATACATTTTTTTTTTTTGGTGACCATATGTTTTCATGTCTCTTGGATAAGTAGGAGTAGAATTACTGAGTCAGGGATGGATATTTAACTTCATACTAAACAACTAAACTTTTTTATAGGTGAAGGGCTTTTTACTTTCTCATCATCAATATATGAGAGTTCCAGTCATGTCAGAATGTTGCAAATACTTGGTATTATCACACTTTGTATTTTGCCATTCTAGTGCGTGTGGAGTGGCACCTCATTGTAATTTTAATTTGTGTATCTCTAAGAAGTAACGGTATTTCGTACGTTATTCATGTGCTTCACCCTTTGAATAGTCTCTTCAAGCCTTTTGTCCAATTTTTAAGTTGAGTTGTATGTCTTTTATTATTGGGTGGCTGTAGAAGTTCTTTATATATATTCAGAACATATATCTCATAAATATATTCTTGATATCTGCGACTTACCTGTATTTTATTTTATTTTATTTTGAAGCAGGTCTCACTCTGTCACCCAGGCTGGCGTGCAGTGGCACAATCATGACTCAGCTCACTGTAGCCTTGACCTCCTCCGGGACTTCGGTGATTCTCCAGCCTCAGCCTCCTGAGTAGCTGGGACTACAGGTGCATGCCACCATGCCTCCCGGCTAATTGCTTTGTATTTTTTGTAGAGACAGGGTTTTGCCATGTTGCCCATGTTGCCCAGTCTGGTCTTGAATTCCTGGACTCAAGTCCAGGAATTGGCCTTCCTCAGCCTCCCACAGTGCTGGGATTACAAGAATGTGCCACCACACACTGACCTGTTTAACGAGTGAAATTGGAATTTGAACAGCAACAACTTTTTGATGTAGTTTAATTTATTCATAATTTCTTTTATAGATATTGCTTTATGTCTCCTGTCTAATAAATCTTTGTCTACTCCCAAATTATAGTCTCTCATATTTTATTCCTAAAGCTTTGTAGTTTTACTTTTACATTTTTATCTATAACCTAGCCCAAATTAATTTTCATGTATGGTATGAGAAAATTATTGTGGTTTATTCTTTTCCATATGCACACCAGCTGTTCCAGAACAAGTTATTGAAAGGTTTTTCTTTCTTCATAGAATTGTTTTGGAGCTTTTGTCAAAAAATAACTGATTGCATAAGTGTGGGCTTATTGCTGGACTCTCTAGTCTGTTCCATTATCTATTTGTCTGTCCTTAGCCAATATGACAAGACTACAGCCTTTATTACTGAAGGTCACTAATTACATTAGTAATTATTTAGTATAGGTCCTTCGCTTGTATTCTTTTTCAAAATTGATTTGACTATTATAAATCTTTTGCATTTTCAAATATGTTTTAGTATCAGTTTATGAGTTTCTATAAAAATGCCTGATGGGATTATAAAAGGGACTGTGTTGAATCTACCTATTACGTTGGGGAGAATTTGCATCTTAATGCTATTGATCCTACAAATCCATGAACATAGCATATCTCTCCATTTATTTAGTACTTCTTTAATAACTTGGTTTTCACTGTAGTAGTTTTTGAATCTTTATAAAATTGATTCTTAATTTATATGTTTTTTGCCATATTTAAAAATTTCTTTTTCAAATATTTGTTGTCGCAATATAGATATTCATTTGTTTTAAAAAACTAACTTTTAAAAAACTAACTTGCTAAAGTCACTTATTAGTTGTATTAAATTGTTTTCATGTAAACAATTATGTCACCTGCCTATAGAGACAGTTTTATTCTTCCTTTCCTTTATTTATTCCTAAACTATTATGTTAAATAAAAGAGTGAAATGAGACTTTCTTTTTTATTTTTATTTTTAATTTTAGGGGAGAAAGCATTAACTGTGACTTTTTCATAGATGTATTATATCAGATTGAGGAAGTTTAAAAAATTTTTTTCTTTTTAAAAAAGTTCTCTCTGTTCCTCAGACTGAAGTGCAGTGGTGTGATCATAGCTCTCTGCAGCCTGAACTCCTAGTCTCAAGCAATATTCTCATCTCAGCCTTCCAAGTCATTGGGATAATAGGTGGAAGCCACCACTCCCAGTATCTTTTGTTACGTAGTTTGCTGTGAGTTCTTATCAGTAATAAGTGAGAAATTTTGTCAAATGTTTTTTCTACATATATTAAAATCATTACATATTTTTCATTTGTTCAGTTGTATGTTGTATTGTATGTATTAATTTTCAAATGTTAAATCAATCTTGCATTCCTTGGATAAACTCTACTTCACCTGATGCATTATTACCTTTATACACTTTTTAAAACTTTCTCATATTTTGTGTTGTGGTTTTTTTAACATACATTTTCAGGAGAAACTTTGATCTACAACTTTTCTGTTTTCTTTACTCTTTTTTTTCCTTCTTACCTTTTTTCCCTCTCTCTTCCTTTCCCTCTCACTTTTTCTTTCTTTCTATTGGGATATCAGAATTACTCTTGCTTCCTCGAATCAATTTAGAGATGTTTCTTCTTTCTCCATTTTCTGAAACAGTTAGCGTAAGATAAGTATTATTTATTTCTTAAATATTTCATAACATTTACTGATGAAAATGTTGAGACTGGAGTGTATTTGTTTGTTCATTTTTGTGTGTATTTGAGGAAGATTTTGATAACAGATTTTCTTTGATAGTAATATGAGTGTCCAAATATCCCATTTTATCATGTTCACTTCTAAGTTGTGTCTTTTCAAATAATTATTTGATTATATTAAAGATGTCAAATGTATCCATATAATATTGTTAATAGTATGCCCTTATTTTCATTTTGATGTCTGAAATGTCTATAGTGGAATCTTTTTTATTACTGATAGTGGTATTTTGTATTTTTTCATGCTTAGTCTTTCTAGGTTTAAATTTTTTTCTTAATACTTTCAAGAAACTAAATTGTTAACTTTATTGATTTTATTCATTGTTTTCAATTTTATTGATTTCTGCTCTTTACATTCCCTTTTTCTACTTCATTTGGATTAAATTTTCTTTTCTTTTTGTTTAACTTCTTAAGATTGAAAATAAAGATCAATAATTGAAGCTTGCTTTTTTCTGCTATGAACACTTAAAGCTGTAAACTTGCCTATAAGCATTGTGTTAATTGCATCTCGTCATTTCAGATGTGCTAAATTTAATTATCATTCAAATCAGAACATTTAAAAATGAAATGATGAGTTCATGTCATTTGTAGGGACATGGATGAATCTGGAGAACATCATTCTCAGCAAACTGACACAAGAACAGAAAATGAAATACCGCATATTCTCACTCATAGGCGGGTGATGAAAAATGAGAACACATGGACACAGGGAGGGGAGTACTAAACACTGGAGTCTATTGGGGGGAAAAGGGGAGGGCCAGCTGTGGGGGGAGCTGGGGAGGGATAGCCTGGGGAGAAATGCCAAATGTGGGTGAAGGGGAGAAAGGAAGCAAAACACACTGCCATGTGTGTACCTATGCAACTGTCTTGCATGTTCTGCACATGTACCCCAAAACCTAAAATGCAATAAAAAATTTTAAAAAAAATTTCCTTTTGATTTCTTTCTTTTTTGATCCGTGGATTGTTGAGAAGTATGTTATTTAATTTCCAAGTATGTGAGACTCTCCAAATATCTCATTGTAACTTACTTCCATTGTGGTTAGAAAATATACTCTATAAACCCTTCACTTAATCTTTTTAAATTCACTTATTTATTAAAATATTATTTGCTTTTATATTTTTTAACATATAAAATCTGTATGGATTCAATGTGTACAACTTATGAGTTTGGGGATAAGTATACAACCATGAAAACATTACCACCATGAAAGTCATACACGTATCACCTCCCAAAGTTTCCTCTCATGTCTTTTATTATTATTATTTTTGGGGATGTGGTAAGAACACAGAATCTCCTTATCTTAACAAATTTTAAGTATTTAATATAGTATTGTCAGCTACAGGCACTATGGTGCAGAGTAAATCTTTTTCTTTTCCTGCAATCTCCACCTCCCAGGTTCAAGCAATTTTCCTGCCTCAGGCCCCCCAGTAGCTGGGCTTACAGTTTCCCACTATCACAATTTGGCTATATTTTTGTATTTTTAGTAGAGATGGGGTTTCACTACATTGGCCAGGCTGGTCTTGAACTCCTGACCTCATGATATGCCTGCCCCAGCCCCCAAAATGCTGGGATTACAGGCGTGAGCCACCACGCCTGGCCACTGCATAGTAAATCCTTAGAACTTATCTTGCATAACTGAAACTTTATCCCCTTTGACCATCACCTCCTTGTTTTCCCCTCTCTCTCACCTCTAGCAACCACTATTCTACTCTCTGTTTCTGTGAGTGTGATTATTTTAGGTTCCATATATAAATGAGATCATATAGCATTTTTCTTTCTGGGTCTAGCTTATTTCCCTTAGCATAACTTCATCCAGGTTCATATATGTTGTCACAAATGGCAGGATTTTCTTCTTTTTTAGTGCTGAATAATATTCTGCTGTATATACATATGCCACATTTTCTTTGTTTATTCATTCATCCATGGACATTTAGGTAGTTTGCATATCTTGGTTACTGTAAATAATGCTGCAGTGAGCATAGGAGGGCAGATATCTCTGACTTCTTGATTTAAATTGTTTTAGTTAAATATCTAGTAGTAGGATTACTGGATCAAATGGTAGTTCTATTTTTAATTTTCTGAGGACTCTCCATACACTTTTCTATAATGGTTGCCCCAATTTACATTTCCATTAACAGTGTACCAGAGTTCTATTTTCTCCATATTTTTGCCAACACTTTCTATCTTTTAAAAATAATAATAACTATCTAATAGACATAAGGTGATCGCTCATTGTGTTTAATTTGTATTTCCTTGATGGCTAGTGATGTTGAGCATATTTTTTGCATTTGTTGGCCATTTGTATGTATTCTTTAGAGTAACGTTTGTTCAGGTCCTTTGTCCATTTTTAAGTCAGGTTATATTGTTTTACTGCTATTGAGTTGTAGGATTTCCTTCTGTGTTTTAGATGTTAATCTCTTACCAGAGATATGGTTTGCAAATATTTTTTTTACCATTCCATGGATTGTCTTTTCATTTATTGATTGTTTCCTTTGTTGTGCAAAAGCCTTTTTAGTTTGATATAACCCCACATGTTTATTTTTTCTTTTGTTGTCTATGCTTTTGGTGTTATACCCAAACATCAATTGCCAAGATCCATGTCAAGGAACTTTTTTTCCTATTTTTTTTTAGGAGTTTTACAGCTTCAAGTCTTATGTTCAACTCTTTAATTAATTTTGAGTTGATTTTTGTGTACCATGTATAATAAAGGACCAATTTCATTATTTTGCATATAGATATCATTTGACCAACACCATTTATTGAATAAGCTATTCTTTCTCTATTTTGTGTTCTTGGGACTGCTGTTGAAGATCAGTTGACTGAACATGCTAGATTCTAGATTCTGTTATATTATTGTAAAGAATGAGTTTTGTCTTAGTAGGTACTGAATATAGTTGGATTCAATACCTAACTTCTGTTACCCCTGTGGTCAGCAACTGTGGGAATCTATCTATGCTCATTTATTTAAGCTTCTACTAAATTATCCTGTCTCTATGTTTTTCATGTTTTAATGTAGGAGGGCAAAAAACATGCTCAGAAAACTCTCTGTAGTGAGCTTGCCTCCTTGAGTGTTTGAGTTAATGAATAGAGAGTATGACATATACAGTGCTGAGTTCAAATGCTGAAGACTAATTCATTCAAATTTTACTGAATAAATATTTCTTAAACCTGCTTTGTATCAGGTACTCTGCAAAGTTTTAGGAATACAAAAACAAAGAAGATTTTCAAGGACCTTATAGTCTGGTGAGTAGGACAACCAATACATATATAAATATAAAGGAATATAATAAATATTTTAATGGAGACACAGAGTGAATTTGTAGGAGCACATAATACTACCATCCTGGTAGTATTAAAATAGAAATTTTTGTTTGTTTGTTTTCTTTTTAACATAGGGTCTTGCTCTGTCACCCAGGCTGGAGTCCATAGTGCCATCGTAACTCACTGCAACCTCAAACTTTTGGGCTTAAGTGATCCTCCTACATCAGCCTCTTGAGTAACTGGGACTAGTGTGTACCACCACACCTAGCTATGTGTGTGTGTGTGTGTGTGTGTGAGTGTGTGTATTGTAAAGCAAGGTCTGTGTTGCCCAGGCTGGTCTCAAACTCCTGGGCTCAAGCCAACTACTTGTCTCAGCCTCCCAAAGAGTTGGGATTACAGGCATGAGTCACTGTACCCAGCCTAGAAAGTTTATTAGAAGGAGGTACACCCTAAGTAAAAACATGAAAATATGTAGAGACCACAAGAATGAATAAAAAAATCTCCACACATTTCTAGCATTTTTGTAAGATATTTTATTTTATTTCAACTCAACTAAACTTTACTAAGCATTACTGTGTGTTTTACGTTGATGCAAACACTAAGAAAAATAATAAATTCTTATTAAGCAGCTCACAATATACATAAGGAAAAGGAAGGAAAAGTTGACACTTTTTTTTTAATTTTTTATTGCATTTTAGGTTTGGGGGTACATGAGCAGAACATGCAAGACAGTTGCGTAGGTATACACATGGCAGTGTGTTTTGCTTCCTTTTTTCACCCACACACAAAAAAAATTCATTAACCATCATCAAGACTTTTGAAAATACTTTTTTCCTAATTTTTAGGTTAAAAAAATTGAATCTCAGAAAAATTAAATAACACACATAAGGTTATTATAGATAATAACTGAAAGAATCAAGAATAAAAACCAAATCCATTTACTCCAAAATTCATGTTATTTCTACCAATTTTATAATACAATATTAAGAAAAATTCCAACTTTATCAATTTCTATTTCATTTTAAAACATAAAAATCAGTATGTCACAGGTATGTAGTTTTAAAAATCAAATAATTCTGACAATTATAATTTTAAAACTCTTAAAAAAAACTAAAATTCTCAACCACAAACATCTAAAATGGAGAATTACATTCCAAAGCACAATAATTTATGTATTTATCTAATGTTAATATAGCATAATGTTTGGAAAATGATAAAACATACTGGGTAGCTATAAAATTCTGTGTAAGTTCTAATTTAAGCTACTTGTAATGTGCCCTTAATTTGGTGTTTTCAGAGTTTGCTCTGAGATTTTGCTAGTTTATGATGTGCCATTATAAAAAGGTAAAAAAATAACAGAATGAAGCCATATGATTCTATGTTAGATATGTTTACAAAATAAACAATTAACAATATTTCAAATGATTCCTGAACACTCACCTACAATTTCAAGGAATTAACACAAGCAAACTTGTATTCATTCATTTTCACATCAAGAAATATTCAGAATATATGATTTGAAATGATAGAACCTCACTATTGGGTTTACTAGATAAAATATGCAGGATATTACAAGTGTCATTTTATCTAGTAGCTGAGTTCTGTAACATGGAAACTAAGTTTGAACCATCTGCCTCACTCAAGACAACAGCAAGTCATCCCCTGTTATGGCTCAAGAGAAAAAATATGTTTCAAATCATAAGGGGTACACGGTTAAGTCCTTGGTTAAAAACAAAACAAAACAACCATATTCCAATAAGAGAATAGCAAGAGAAATAATGAAGTGGGAAAAGTTAAAAATGACTAAATATTCCAAAGTGCACTGTGCACTACTTTGTACACTACCAGAGTTCTAGCACATGTAACAATACCAACGCTTCCTAAAAAATGCTTGTGTTTCAGAAATTTGTTTCTAGGGCAATTGTGTACAATCATAAACAACTTTCTAATTTAAACAAGTACTAAATGGTGTCTGAGTTCTAAGTTTAGGCCAGAGAAACTCATTCAATAGTGAATAACTTGATTGTGACATAGTAATTCTGTATAACATAAGCACTATTGAGAACATTCAAGAAAACACATTCTATTTTCTTCCTTGGAACTCTAGAAATACATTTTTCTTCATTGAGGAAGTGGCTTTAGTAGTCCACTGGGGTAGGGAGAGAAGAACAGGTTTCAAATTGGGAAAACGGAGGAAATTGCAGGAGGTAAGACTCTGGTAGGGGCAGTAGAAGTTGCAATGCTAGATGTGACTAGAATTTATTGGGTGGGGTTTCTAGAAAGGCACTTTAAAGAGGGCTAACTCAATTTGAGAAACACACTCTTTGCTCCCCGCTTTTCCTGTCCTTAGTGCAGATGTAATGGTTGGAGTTGGCGTGAATGTCTTATAGTTCATGACCAGACTTTAAATATAGAAGACATCCTCCAAAGATGGGAAATAAGAAAGGATACACTTGGAAAACTGGTAAAAGTAGGAACTATCTTCAGCTTGACATTGCCTGCATTTAAATTTCATTTACATGAGATAAAATAAACATGAATCTTGTTTAAGTCACTCATTTTGGATATTTGTTCCTAGCAACCAAATACTAGCCCTAAGTGATACAAGGGACATAATGAAAATTTATTGAGAACATTCTTTTTGCCAGGCAAAGTGAATCTGTTCTGAAGATAACAGATAAAAGACATTACTCGTACTTTCAAAGTGCTTAGTCTATAGCAAGTAAACCAATAACTATAATAATGTGTGATGAGTGTATGTATGTTAGAAGAGCACTTAGGAGGAACCCTCAATCTCACTTGCACCATTTTTTCAGTTAAAAAAAAATCTTGTGTTATTTGCTCATGATCCTGATTTAGCTAAAGAATTTCATCATATTATAGCTGCAAAATACTTGTAGGATCAGATTTTTACTTTTCATTTCTCCTACCCCAGTTTTTTTCTCATTTCAGTGAATGGCACCCACTCACCCAATTTAGATTTTTATTTTGCCTTTGATGATTTGTCTAGCTGTGAAGCAGTTTTATATGTCTGCTTGGAATCAGTTGTTTTGAATCTGTAAATTGATATCTATCAGCAGTTCTGAGAACTTCTTAGCCATTTTCTCTTCAAATGTTGCTTCTGCTTCTTATCGCTTTCCTGTTCCCTGAGGCTCAATCAAATGCATATTAAACCTCTCCCTGTCTGTTCTGTGCTCAGTTCTGAATTTTCTATCCTTTTATCTTTCCCCGCTTCATTATTGCTATTTTCTACTTCACTAATTATCCCTTCAACTACATCAACCAACCATTGAATTCTTCATGTTGTTGTATTTTTCAATTATTCAATTTCTATTTGGGTTCTTCTTTCATTTGTCTTGTCACTTTTTAAGAGTTTCTGAGTCTGTTTGAAATTATTAGGATTGAATTTTATCTCCTTGAATATAGTTGATTTATACTCTGTGATTAAAAATTCCAAGATTTGATTGGTTTATTTCTATTCATTTTACATTTGCTAGTCTTGTCTTCTCATGTATCTAATTAGGTTTGGTTTTATTCATGACTTGATCAAATATTTGTGGAAAAATGTGTACAGAATACCATCTTTCTCTAGAAAGGATTTTTGTTGTAGACAGGTACCTGTGCATTAGTAATTAAACATTATACTAACCCAATTTCCATGCCTGAAATTTTTCTGGGTCATGCAGATAACTGGAAGCTGGGTGCCATCTGTGAAGCACTGTTTTGCCTTCATTTCACCTAATTTCATGATATATCCTGTCAGGGTGCAAGGCCAAGGTAGAGATGGCTCAGCAGAGTTCCCACTCTTGCCAAACTCTGCACTGACTTGTATTTTCTACACTTCTTGAGGATGTTAAAAGTACAACTCAACCTCTCAGCTTCCTCTCCTGGATGGGCAAATACAGGAAAAAAAACCTCAAATATTTGGTTTGTGTCTCTGAATTTTCATCCCTTTTTGGTTGTTGGTCTATCGATTTCTCATGTATTTGTTAGGTCTTTGATTACCTTTAAAAGATTTTGAAAAAATAATTCTTAGTAGTTGTTATGGTCTGAATGTGCCCCCCAAAGTCATACGTTGAAACTTGATGGTGAAAGTGAATGTGATAGTATTAGGAGGTGGGGCCTTTGGAATGTGATTAAGTCATGAGGGCAGGTTCCTCCTGGATGGGATTGGGGTCCTTACAGAAAGAGCTTTGGGGAGTAGGTTTGCTCTTTTCTGCTGTTTTGTCATATAAGGACTGTATTCATCCTGCTCTGCCCCTTCCGTCTCTTCTGCCATGTAAGGACACCATCTATAAAGAATGGGCCTTCACCAGATACCAAAGCTTCCAGCAACTTGATCTTGGACTTCCCAACCTACAGAAGAGTGGGAAAACAAATTTCTACTGTTTGCAAATTATTCAACCTGTGACATTTTATTATAGCAGCACAAACAGACTAAGTCATTAATTTTCATCCCTGTCATTTGAATAATCAAATCTGCCATTATCAAAACTAGAAGTCCGGTTCCATCAGTATTTCTATAAACTACATCTTGAGTCAGTCCACTTCTGTCTATTTCAATACAAACAACTTTGAAAAGTACCACCATTTCTTACCTAGACCATTGCAATAGTCACTTAATTTAATTTCCCTGTGTTCTTGGTTACTTCCTTCAGTCCACCGTTTCGCAATCTTTGCACTATGGATATTTTGGCAGAGTAATTCTTTTTGTGGATGGAGGCAGGAGATCTGTCCTGTGCATTATAGTATATTTAGCTTCAACCTTGACCTCTACCCACTAGATGTGAGTAACACCCTCTCCATTCCCTCTGCTTTAAGAGAGCCAAAACCATCTTCTAGGAGGAGACATTGCTAAATGTCTTCTGGGGAACAAAATTACCCTCCACTGAGAACCACTGTTCCAATCCATCTATTACACAGACGAAGGTAAACTTAAAATGTATAAGTTGTAAGCCCTCATTATTGAAAGTCCTTTAATGGCTCTAAGAAAATAACTTAAACACTTTATAAAGCCCTTCAAGGGATTACATAAGAGGGTTTCTGTTTATATTTGTAATCACATCTCTTCCCAATTTTCTCTTCAGACTTTGTTTTGCAACCACATTGACTCTTCTTTCTCTCAAACTTTTGACAGCTGTAGGAACTTTGCATATGTGGTCCTTTTACTTTTGCCCTTCATCTGTCTTCTCAACCTATAGATCTGAGTTTAGTTGTCGTTTCCTCAAATCAGGCATTCTGTTGAATGAAAGAATGAATGAATAAAGCAATTTCAGTTCTAGGTTAGATACTACCTTAGAAGAGGCACCTTATTCAAGGCCTTCTTAACGAAACAAGCCAAACCCAAATAAACAAAACCCAAATCAACCAACCTCCGTTATCCTCTGTATCATGGCAACCTATGATTTTCTACTAATTTCCTGAGTCCCAGAAAATAGGGGTCCAAATAACACCCACTGACCAGTCATCAGGACTTTTCTCTGTCTTTTTCCCCTAATATTATCACTCAGATGGTCCATGAACTTACAGCCTAACTAATGCTTTCTAAGAAAATTAGAAAGAAAACCAAATTTCTCTCTTTTTCTTTTATATTTTCCTCTGCTCTTTCTCCATACTTCCAAAACCTGCAGTTTTAAAACACACATTGAAATTATACAGACAATGTTTCTGGATGAGAATTTTATTTAAAGTGCTTTAGTTCATTAAAAAAAAAATAAAAGTATTAATTTGACTTTAAATTTATGGTTTTTTTTCCTTTCTAGGTCTGGAAGGATATTAAGTGATGGGATTTTTATTTAGCCTATTATTTCAAGGTTCAGCATAGTGATGCCTCTGCCTTAAGGTAGAAGTTAGTTTAATTCTTCCAATCTCTGTTGAAAGAATTCTGGTAAACTCTATTCCAATCACCAGACATTCACATTAACTAACTTCCTGATGGTGGAGAAACAGTCTGCAAACACCGAATATGGAAGGCAGGCAATAACGCTCTTCACAGTATTTTTTTCTGCTACTCCTGCTATAAGGTAAGATTATAAAAGATAGAATATTAATTTCAATAAAAGAGTTTTAAATAAGACTGTAGTAGAAAATATTTTGAAACTGTATACTGTCTTTTCATACATAATGTTTATCTTCATTATTTATATCGGACTATGAGAAACAGATGCAAGATGTCTGTAGTTTTCTCTAGGGAGAAATAAGTAATACTAATGAAATACAGATTATGCTTAAACAGATAATCAAGAAATTAAAATTTATGGCACTGAACAACTCTTGGCATGGAAATGATCTACTTGAAGCTTCTGAAGAACACGTGTACCTGAGAAGAAATATTAGATACAATGAGAAGAGAAAAAAAGACGTGCTTGAACTGTATGCTTCTGCAATATTAAGAGGAGGCCTTAGGAAAATCCTGAAATACAAATGAATCTAAACCCCATTTTCTCAATCTGAGTAATGTATGTGGCATTAATCAGGATGCAACTAGAGGAACATCTGGGAAACTATGTTTCATTTATGAAAGAGTAAGTCAGGCTCTACAAAGGAAAGGGCACAGGACAAACAAATATTTTACCTGATTTTTCAGCATAAGAAACAAAAATTAAAACTGACAGGTGAGTAGGACATGGTGTAATAGGAAAACTGCAAATAAAAGAGCTCCAGCTTCAAATATTTTCTCCAGCTGTGTGATCTTGGACAAGTCATTTACTTTTATCTTACTTTCATTCTTTTACTTTTTCAAATAAATAAATTTTATTTGTAGAGAAGTTTTAAGTTCACAAGAAAATTGAGCAGGAAGTACAGAGCGTTCCTATTAATATATACTCTCTGTCCTCACACATGCACAGACTCCCGAATTGTCAACGTCCCCACTGGAGTGGTACGTTTGCTATAACTGATGAACATACATTGACACTTCATAATCACCTGAAGCCCACAGCTTATATTAGGGTTTATTCTTGATGTGATATATTCTATAGGTTTTGATAAATGTTTGGCAACATATCTTCGTCACTGTAGTATATGAAATAGTTTCACAGCCACCAAATTCTCTGCAGTCTACCTATCCACCCATCCTTCCTTGTTCATAAGTCTGTTCTGCATAAAATTAATATGTAACTACTCCACTCTTCATTTAATTAGTATTAGCATACTACATATTTGTCCAACCATTCACTTTTAATCCATATATGTCTTTATATTTAAAGTGAGTATCTTTTCAACAACATATAATTGGGTCTTGCTTTTTAGTCCACTCCTACAATCCCTGTCTTTTAATTGGTGTATTTAGATCATTGACTTTTAAAGTAATTATTGATACAGTTAGATTAATGTTTACCATATTTTTTTTCTGGTTTCTACTGTTGCCATTGCTTTGTGTTTCTATTTTTGCCTTCCATACTTTTCCTCCTTTTTATGGTTTTAATTATTTTATGTGATTCATTTGCTTTTCTTTCTTAGCATATTAGTAATATTTCCTTTTTTAGTAGTTGCCCTAGAATTTGCAATATACATTTACAATGTATGTTTACAATTAATCCAAATTCACTTTCAAATACTTCTTTACAGATGGTGCAAATACCTTAGAATGACAAAATATTCCTAATTGCTCCCTTCCATCCCCTATATCATTGCTTCCATTCATTTCACTTATACATGAGCACACACGCACACAGAGAGGCACACATAATTCTATACATTGTTACTATTATTATTTTGAACAAACTTAATTGTTAGATTAATTGATAATTTGAAAAATAAAGGTCTTTATTTACCTTCACTTAATCAGTCTCTGATGTTTGCTCTTCATTTGTGAAGATCCAATTTTCTGACCAGTATCACTTATCTGAAGAATTTTTAACATTTTTTGAAAGGTGGGTCTACTGGCAACAAATTTGTCTGAGAAAATCTTTATGGGTTTTTTTCTCTCATTTTAAATATTTTACTCCACTTTCTTGCTTGCATGGTTTCTAAGAAGGGTGAAATCCTTATCTTTGAGCCTCTATTTGTAAAGTGTTTTTAATCGTCTGGCTTTTTTCAAGATTGTTTCTTTATATTTATGTACTCTGTATATGACATGCAGAAATTTACTTTTTTGTCTTTTGCATTTGTCCAGCTTGGTATTCTTTGAGTTTCTGAATCTGTAGTTTGGTGTCTGAAATTAATTTGGGGGAAATTCTCAGTCATTATTTCTTCAAATATTGCTTCTGTTCCTTTCTCTCTTTCTTCCCCTTCTGGTATTCCCAGTGTGCATAATTACATCTTTTGTCATGATCTCACAGTTCTTAGCTATTCTGTTCTTTTTTGTCCCCCCCTAGTTTTCAGTCTTTTTTCTCTTTGTTTTTCAGTTTTGGAAGTTGCTATTGTTATATTCTTACAGGCAGAGATTTTTTTTTTCCCCCTAGCCGTGTCCAATCTGCTAATGAGCCCATTAAAGGCATTCTTCATTTCTGTTACAGTATTTGATCTCTAGCATTTCTTTACTATCTTTTAAAAATTTTCATCTCTGTTTACATTATCCATTTGTTTTTGCTTGTTGTATACTATTCATGAGGCAGGTAGAAACAGTGTTCTATGGTCCTGTGATCAGATCCCAATCTTTGGGTGAGCCAATGGCCCTAGACTGTGAACATCACCAGTGCTTCTGGTCACCAGTGCTTTTTTTTTTTAATCCTCCCTTAGAGGGGACAGGGTGGCTGCAGTAGTCTGGAGCTGGGTATTTCCCTTCCATAAGGTTAAAACTCCATCAGGTTAAGATCGGTGAAATAGTTTCCCATGAGGGTGTTTTTCTTTAATATTCACTTTAAGGACCTGTTAGAGATTCTGGGTAAAATTCACAAGGTTATTAAGGCCCTCCCATGTCTGTGACCCCTGGAGTTTTATTTCTCAGGCTTGTTCACAGTGAACCTCTAACAGTTCATCAGGTAGCTTAGGTTTTTCTTCCCAGGTATTTGTCTCTGCAAAGGTTTCTGCTTGTGGGTTTCTGCACTGACACATTGAGATTTCTGTATAATGAATGTCTAATGTCTATCTCTATAATTTTGGGGGTAGAGGTTTATACTGTGAGCTCGCATCTCTGACAGATCTAAGAAGAGTTGTTGATTTTTCAGCTTGTTTAGTTTTTAACTTGTTGTTAGGATAAAGACTTCTAAGTTCCTTACATGTTGGGCCAGAAACTGGAAGTCAAATCATTTACTTTTTAAAGGCTAAGTTTCATTGGGTGTAAATGAATGAGTCTGTCCCCTCAATGATAATTAACTGTTGTTAAAGGGAAGAGCCATTCAGAGAAAAAAAAATCATGTTATAAAGACCTATTTGTTTTTCATTCCAAATGAAAATTGCTTTATTGCATCTCCTGGAAAATGTGTACATATATTATTTAGATTACCTATTTTGTTGACTAGAGTACTTCAATGAGAATATTATCACTATTTTTTGCTACACTCTTAATAACTGAATTAAAAAAAGCACAGAAAATATGGAGGCACTTTTCCAGTCATCATGCTGAAATTAGATTTTAAATCCTATGGAGAATCTGGACAGGAATTCTCTGAGAACAATAGATGCTCAGCAAATGACTGTGTTCATTCCAGGTTTAAGATTACATAAATGCTAAAACCTTATGTAATATTAACACGCATTATAAGATATTTAAAGCACCGGGAGATAAAATTTTTTTGCTATTTTAGATACTAGAAAAATTATACATGTTGGAGTTAGAGATAGTGCTATAGTAAGTCACAACCAGAGTTTTCAGAAAATTTGGAGAACTGGAATGATAGTTCAACTTTGTTTAACATTTTAATCAGTTTCTGGAAAAATAATTTACCCATGGACAAAAAAACTAAAATGAGATATGAATAGAGAAAATTCCAAAGATACCATGTAAACTTCAGAGCTCATCTGGTACTCATTAGAAGTCTCAGAATATTTCAGAACTGCAAAGGAACCTTCCTTTGTCAAGATGAGTGAGAGGGATGAAGGCATGAATGGCTCCTGGGATTTTCAAGAAGCGGGGTTCACAGGGTTGACATTCATTCTAAGTGCTGAGTGGAGCAAAGGAACAAGGAAGAAAATGATGATCACCCTGAAGTAGAACAACCAAAAGGATTTCCTGAAGATCATGGGTCAAGAGAATAAAGTAGATATGAGAGTTCGGGGATTTAAATTGGCATCAGCTGTTGAAAAGTTTGCTTTTCACACGTTGCTTATCTGAACCCAGATTTGCAGAGGTAAAATGTTGTCCTTTTAATCTAATTAGGCCACAAAGCAAGAAAATAAGCAGGTAATTATGCAGGGGAAAACAGAGATGGAGATGATGCGGACATCAAGTGACAGGGCTGATGAATCTTTGGCTGCAGAAATCCTTTATGTTCCCCAACATTTAGGGAGTGAATGTTCTTCTCCCTAAGGAACTACCTGAACCTCTGCTCATTATTTCTTTCCATAGATTATATTATGCCCCTCATGATTTCAATTTATCTATGAAGTAATAGTTCCTGAAGGAAAACACACAACCCCAAGAAGAAGAGCTTCTCCTGTGCAAATCTCTACCGTGGCCCTCGGAACTACATATGGCAATGGGTCTCAACTTTATCAATTCTGAGCATAGAAAACTCAGCAGAACACGTGAAGTTATTAACTTATATTTATCTATGTCACTTTGTTCACTGGGTAGTCCTTTAGCTTTGTGCTTCTGTTTGAGAGGGACATTTCACACCCTGATTTACACACTCAGGAGGCAAACATCTCAAGCTTTTCAATAGATGCACACTTTCTCAACAGCTCTGGCTTAACATTGCATCTTTTACTCCTCATGGTTTCTATCCTGCAATACATCACATTGCATGAGCTGCTCAACTTCTCATTTGTTCTCATAGTTTGTATCCTACTTTTTAATAAAGTTTTCAATGTGACTGAATTTTGGCACATGTATGTGGAAGATGCACAGTACATCTGAGCGTCACTTTGTGGTGGTTGGGAACCAATGATCTATCAAAATGGTTGAGTAATTTTTTTAAACTATTGACTATGATTAAATAAATAAAAGATTGAACTTGGTATAAGATACTATAAATATTAAAATCTATCTATTAAAAATGGAGAAATTTAAAGAACTTTTAAAAAATATGCAATGCCCTGAACTTTTAGTGTTTAGTTTTTAAAATATAAATCTTTGATTTTTGCTACCACTAATTTTCGGAACTTTCACAGAAAGATTTTGCAGACGTGCTCGCTCTTTCTTTCTTCATTATGTTCTCCCCTTTGTCTTTTGTTTGGCACAAACTCTCTATGCTCTTCCCTAAAATTTCGGTATAACTCAGAAGGTTACATAAACCTCAGCATGAGAAACTTCAAAACATTAAACCTCTTTTTGCTTTCTTTTAAAGCTGAGGAATGTATTTTATGGGGTCTGCCCAGGAGAGTTCATTATTGCAAAGCCAGTTGTGGCACCTAAATAATTAACCTATAACCAATATATGTGTGAAATTATTGCCTTAAGCTTGCCTTGGTGACTGTTTGCCATTAAATTACTAGGATAAATAATTTACACCAAAATGTGGACCTGAAATAACACCATTAAATTAATAGGACTTATTCATTAATTGTAAGGAATTAGATGAAACACAATTCCCCAAGTGTGAGCTGTCCTGTGGTGTAAACAGTGTGTTCATTCTGTAGTTGCATAGAATAGATGAAGACCCTGGAATTGCTTAGCTGATGCAACATCTAATTGAGTAGGGTATTTGTAAAACATTGTACCAAATATACGTAGAAGAAAGGAGGGGTGTCTGTTTCTTTAAAATTACTAGAAGCAAGAGAAAGCAGAAAATTTCTTGGCTTATAAAAATAGGACTATCTCATTTTTGTTTTCAATTAATGGTAATTGTTTTTGAACTCTGCTGGTCTAAAATCACCAGAGATAACATTCCCCAAGAAAACCCGATTCTGTAGGTCAAAGGTAGGACCTAAATATTCTTTTTAAACAAGCACTGCAAGTGATTCTGATGTGAGTGGTATGGACCAAATTTCACATAGCACTATTCAGTGTGATTTGATGGGTTTGATAACCCTGTGGGCAAAGTCCCTATTTTTACTTGTACAGCTTGTTTACTCATTCAGCTCCAGTGTTAAGCTTGGTGCCTTTAATCGATAAATATTATTTCTCCAAAGAGTACTTTGTGCCTAGCTCTGTTGCGAAGAGTGGTCAATAAGGCAGATGGAGCTTTGACTGCTCGAATAGACGGAGAGGTTTTTGGTTTTTTTTTTAACACCTCATGTTTCACTTTTGTTGGCACATTCTCTCAATGTGGCTCATTTCCAATAACTTTAAGGCAATATATTGACATGCTGGTGGGGGTATGACAAAAATCTGTCAAACGAAGCAGTTGAAACCAAGAGTTAGACTGTTTCATACATAATGGAAGCATCAGCGATCACAGTATGATACAGATAAGAAGGTGTTGTGTTGCCTTCTTTATGTTTTGCTCTCTCACAAGCCAATAGGTTGACTTTATTACCTGGCTTATCCTCTCCCTGAAAATGTTATCCTGTTGTTAGAACCAGGCTGCACCCCCGCCTAGAGAAGAAAACAGCATCAAACAGATAGTTTTCAGTCTGATGAGTGTTACATAAAATATGCTAAAGGAGAATACAACGTGTTACTATCTTAGGCTAGGGTAGTCATAAGGAACATTACTGAGGAATTGCTGTTTAAGCTGATAATTGAAAAGTCAATGGAATTTAGCTAAGCTAAGAATATGAGAGGAGGGATGGATGCGGGAGATTTCAATGGAAAGCAAACTGAATGTATGGTGGGATGACTTAGGAATGAAGCCTAGTTTGTAACAACAGCCAAAAAACCAGTGAGACTGGATCTCTAGAGAGTGATGGGAGGCAGACTACAAAGATTCACAAGGGTTAGACTAGTGAGAACTTTGCAAGTCACTGAAGTTTTCAGTAGGATGACTAGGCACTTAGTGAATATTGCAATTGAGTAGATTTCTGAACTGTATCAAGATACAAATAATCTCAAAGTTCACAGATTTCCTTGAAATTGGATTCTGACAGAACTTACTAATTTTCTATCCTCACTCTTACATGCTTTGGGAACGCCAATTTATTTGAGGCCAGCAACATACCCAGACCAGGGGATGAATCTGAATAGATCTAACACAATCATGTCTATTTTATTTGTTTGCCAGCTACTTATTACCCAGAGTCCCTTGTGTCTAGGAGTCACACATATGTGGCCTATATCTGGCCAATCCAATGTATAGGAAAGTGTACTCGGGAACTCATATTAGCTTATCACTGCTGCTGTAACAAATTGCTGCAAATTTAGAGGCTTAAAACACACACATTCTCATACAGCTCTGGTAGTGAAACGTCTGAATTCAGTCTTGTTGGGCTAAAGTGGAGGTGTCAGCAGGGATCTTCCTTCTTGAGACTTCAGGAAGAGTCAGTTTCCTTGACTCTTCTAGTTTCTGGAGGCCACCTGCATTCCTGGCTCATGAGTCCTTCCTTATATCATTCCATCCTCCTGCTTCTACTTATCTCTCCTACTTCTCTTCTTTTGTGTCAAAGCTCCTCCTGACTCCCTCTTATCAGGACACTTGTGATTATATTTAGGGTCCACTGAGTAATCCAGAATAATCTCGCCATCTCAACTTAATCACATCTGCCAAGTCCTTTTGCCATATAAGGTTTCATTCAAAGGTTCTGGGGACTAAAACAAGGCTAGGTAGCCATTATTTAGTCTATCACAAGGCCTCTGGGTAAATGTTTACTTCCTGATAATAAGAGATCTCTCTTTCTAGTTTTTCCCTTTCTTTCTAGGATTTTTTTGGGAGATAACTTGATGCCTGGAGCTGCTGCTGTCTTTTATGTAAATGACATCTAAGGATAAAAACCACACACAGTAAGTACAGAAAGATCTCAAGTTATTGGTAATAATGTTGAGCTGCTGTAAGAATCGTAAGGAACATGCCTCCAAATTTTCTGTTAGATATTATCATTAATTGTCTTTCCCTTTTCTGACAGAGTTGATTGGTATTGTGACCTACAGCTGAATACAGTAGTCTCTACTTATACACTGTTTCTCTTTCCTTGGTTTCAGTTACTCAAAGTACAGTGAAAGAAGATATTTTGAGAGGAAGAGGGACAGGAAGAGAGGGGGACCACATTTTCATAACTTTGGTTATAGTATATTATTATAATTATTATATTATTGTTCATCTCTTACTATACCTAATTTATAAATTAAATTTCATCATTAGTAAGTATAGGAAAAAATACGGTAATATATATGATTTGGTACTATCCATGGCTTCAGGTATCCATTGAGGGTCTTGGAACATATACCCTTGGATTAGGGAGACTGCTGACTCCTTAATGCTCCATTTGACAAATGAAGTTTGGTCTTATTTGCAGCCAGGAAAATTTTATGATCAAGACTTTAATACTTATACAGAAGTAGGAACTTCCAGTGATAGAAAAGAATGAAGAGAACATCTGTTCCAGCTTCTTTATTTTAAAGATTTGAGGCTCAGAGAGGTGATATACTTCTTCAAAGTCAACAGCCAATTAGTTCACAACTGGGATTACAACTTCATCTCCTGGCTCTGGGTTTAATAATATTCCCCCACATCATAAAACTTGGGAGCTATTGAAATGATAGCTTTGAGGGGGAAAATAGATAAAGAACTAATATGTTAAGCTTTTACTGGGACGCAGGCTTTAATCAGGTTTCAAGTTCTTCCAACATAATATAATTTAATGGTGAGAGTTCTTGACATTAAGACGTGAAATTTATATTTAAAAGGCTAAGATCGTGACATATCAAAGCACTTCAAAAATGTTGGCAACAAATACCAAAAATAACTGATGGTTGTTATTATTATACAATAACAAAGAAGTTCAACCTCTGGAATTAAAGGTGTGTTAGTGTCATTGTTGCTCATGGGGAGGAGTAGGCACCTGACTTTCTTTTTTTCCCTCAGGAGAGCTTCATCCAAATAAAGCATGGTGTGTTTCATCACCCATAAAGGAAAGTGCCTGTCACTCCTTGAACATCATCATATGGTTGGTGGCCGGTGGATAATGGACCACTGAGTGTCAAGGTGACTGGCTTTCAATGCACACAAAACTAAAAATTATAGACCTGTCATTGCACAGGCAGGCCACAATTAGCTGTCTATGCAACTTGAAATTTCCATTTTGCCAGCTGAGTAATCACTTGACTAGAGTTTTTCATTTGGAAGCATGTCTAAGCCTTTTAGTGGGCAAGTCTTTTAAAACGTGGATCCTAAAGTAAATAAACAGTGCACTTAATCAGATGTATTCTTTTTAGAAACACCCTTTCAGAAACACACAGGCAAACCCCAATATTGTTGCAATAGTAACAACAATAATGTGACAGTGTAAGCTTTTGGTATTTTATGTAGGGATCTTAAAAGTTCAAGCTGTGAAAAGTAAGAATTGTTTCTTAATACCTCAGAGTCTAGAATTTAGAAAGAGAAACTGAGATTTTTGCAGTCAGTAACTTGATAAGTTAATGAAAGGAGAAGTAAACTCAGAGCTAGGGGTCAGAACTTGAGAATTTCAGTGTTGGAAACATTCACTGATTCAAAACTATGCATTTATCACTTTTCTATTTACATTTGGTTTCCAGTTCTATATCTGAGTTCTATCTTTCCTCTGAATCTTTGAGGGAGAGAGAATTGATGCCAAGTGGAGTCTGCTGAAAAATTGTGTTGTAATTGCCATTTAGTTGCTGTATGTGAAGTAAACTTCAGGATTCTACAATCTCAGATCAGATTCTAGACCATCTAATTGAACCTGGATCTTCTTCACCCTCTTCCTACCCTGTCCCAGGTCCACAACACTCTCTCTCCTTCTCCCTTGGGTGATTTATACCTAAATTTAAATTGTTGAGCCACAAGAATACAAGTGAAGCTGACAATCAGTATGAAATGAGGAAAAGATCAGAAATCTGGTTTCAGAAGTGTTTGAGTGAAAATTTCCCTGTAAGTTGTGGCAACCTCATGATTTTATTTAATTTTCCATCATGTTTTGAATTATTGAAAACGTTAGGCAACGTTACATGGAATAAAAAAGATTTCCCTGGCACAGTAAAATAACTGAATTTGTGTTGTACTGAAATAGACCACAACTAGGCTGTTGATGGTGAAATATTGACAATTCTATTATTTTGAATGACTGAGTGTCATATTTACTGGGAATTGATTTCTGAACTTCAGTCAAGGAGTGATTGAATTTGCAATTAGAGTCCCTCTGTTGTGTAACTCAGACTATGCAAGGATCATTCTGAAACAGCAACCAAGATATAAGGCCAGATTTGGTGCATGGCTTTTCTTTGATTTCTAATTTTGTGTGTCTGTGTTCAGTTTTTAAAGGACCAAAAAGCATTTTTTCCACATCTCTCCAGAAAAAAAAAAAAAGAAACATTTGTAGGATTACAGGAGTCTTGATTATTTGTTTTATAAGATCCTTAACCCAGAAATTGGTTAATATTCTTTCTCCCATTTAGAAAATAGTAGGCTTTGCCATTGATTCCTAATGATTAGCACAAAAAGGAAAAGGCTTTTTAAAACCAGGATAAAATCTCTTTAATTCCAAAAGTGTCCATTTAAGAAATATAAACTCTAAAGATAAGCAATGGCTATTTTCTCTAAAGGAAAGTATTTTCAAATGAACAGAGTCTCAGAGTCATATCACAAAGTGTGCCTTCTTTTGAAAGGAGTTAAATTAGACCACAATTTTATTTAAAAATTTATGATGAATATACTGTGAATCACAATTGATAAACATTCCACTTCTCCAAATATAACTGAATTTTAGAGCAGGCAAATGTGGGTTTAATTAGGTGGAGTCAGATGAGTATTAATTATTCACCTTTCCAGGATGAGAATGATAGCATTGTTGCTAAAGAAATGAAATAAGGCATGATACTTCTTTCCTCTTCATTCTTTTAAGGCTGCTCTGATATAACTGGCTAAAGATGGGATAACAGGAGGACAGACTGAAAATTTGCCCTTCCCTTCACAATTGTGAATAGGTGGTCTTTGGAGAGTGTAGTATCCTACATTGAAATAAAATGAATTGACTACCTGCTTGGAGACATAAAAATATTCTCATGTTTGGAATGTACACATATTTGTTTGTTTTGCTCTCTTGAACATTTTCAAAATAGCTAAATAAAATCTGTCCTAATTTTCAGAGTTTTGTATGTTTTAGACTTGGAAATAGTGGCCAACAGTGAGCGATAATTCACACCGATGATAATCACACCAGACTAGGTTTGTTTAATTTTCTTATAGTTTCTAAAAAGCATTTGTTAAGCATCTGCTCTGTTACACATGTAGGATCTCATGACAGATGTAGAGTCTACAAATGAAAAATACTTAAAACCACTGCAGTAAAAGGTCAACGCTTACTTGAATACAATTTGTTAGTTCCAAGTGTCGAAAAGTGGGGTTTGAAAGAACCTAAGGCTAAGATTTAACAGATGTGGAGTCTAGTTCTGACACTGACTGTGACTACTTGTTACCTACCTCAATACTGGTCACTTCTAAGAACTGTGAGTGTGAATGTGTATGTTAAGTAGTGTAAGGGGGTGTGACTGGAAGCGGCTGGAGGAAATAGAGGCAGAGAAACTCAGCAACTCTGAGTTGCAAAAAAACAGGAGTTTTTTTAGTGTCCCTGAGAAGCAAAGTGGGTCTGTTATTATGTCTGCATACTAATTATACCTGTACTCTACATACTTTTAACTTTAGGTAACCTCGTGTTAACTGCTTTTTTAAGCTGAGGAAACCAATACCCATGAAGATAAAATGACTTGACTCAAAGTGGACAGCTTGTCAATAGCAAACCTGGCACCAGACTCTAAAGATTCTGATTTCTTGTGTAAGATACATTTTTCCCCTAGATAACTTGTTTTAACCACAGGGCTCTGAAAATAAGCAATCTTTTCAAAGTAGCACTGTATCCCTGTAGGTTGTTGCAAATAGTTCTTAAAAGTTGAAATAACTATATCATCTTAACAAGTCCATTATAAATTCCAATTCAATATAAAAATATGATTTAGGTATATGTTAATTAAACTATCTTTTAAATTCCATGACCATAAAGGAAAATAGTTGTAGATATGCAAAAGAAATCTATTCTCTATTTAAACAGATGTTCCTTGTGGGACAGGTGTTTAAACAACAGAAGCAAAAACAGAATCAAATTCTGCAAGGGCTGTTGAGGTAAAACTTTTTGGTGAAGCTGAAAACTGCTCAAAGAAATGTGTATCTGTAGAGATGTGGCAAAAGTTTGTCTTAACCTTGAATCAGCTGATATTATTTTTAAACGTTAATATTCCACTTGGCAAAATCTGAGAGTCATATTACAAAGTGTACCTTCTTTTGAAAGGAGTTAAATTAGACCACAATTTTATTGAAAAATGTATGATAAATATACTGTGAATCACAATTGATAAACATTCCATTTCTCCAAATATAACTGAATTTTAGCCTCTAAGAGAAATTACAGTACACCTCTGTAAATGCATTTTTTTGTATTAGATGCTACATTGGTAAAGAAGGTGAGTCAGAAACAAAATAAATGCTATGGTGATTATTTCATTTATAGATGAATGTAATGTACAAATTAAACTCTAAATTAGTACAGAACTAATAATGCCTTCTACTTCTCTTCCAGATCTCAGTTTATTACCATTTTGTAACAGACTTTCTGCATATTCTAACTCACTGATGCCATGATGTTGTTTCACCGGGAAACGTACTTTTCTCAACAGAATAGAGGTTAAGTTTTATGTCTTAGTTAAACTATTTTTTGCAGATCACCAGAATTATGCATTACTATAAATAATCTGAAAATTATATGTACATAAAGATTGGCCATTGGATGAATGTATTATTCTTTGTTAATATTATAGGTAGGCTCATATTCCACACTAAAATGGTCATAAATAATATAGTGACTGCTAAGTCAGGTTAATTTTAAAAGCAGAGTTTTGTGGTGCATCTTAAATGCATGCCAGCATTCACAGTGCCATAGTTAACAAAAAAAAAAGTCACGTACGGAGTTTATTCCTCCACCCCTCACCCCCCAAATTCATCTGGATAAGTTTTGTGGGGCTTTTTCTTTTCATGAAAATTATTCTGTCACATCATGTGCGTGTATCTGTCACTTTATCTGAATTGCATGTGAATTATACCTTGAATAGATTCCCCAAAGTGGAGAAGCGAAAATGTTCCCCTTCTGAATATTTTAGACTTGTATGAGTTCTCTAATATTTTTGTTTTTGTGCAAGGCCGCTTGTAAGGCGGCCTGGAGCCTTGAATGCTGACAGCCTCCATTAGCATTAATGCTGTTCTCTTATCTCCCGTCGCTCTCCTCCGCTCCCCCCTAGCTCTTTCTTGTCTGATGGTTCACTGACACCGTTGACAAGGCTGACACCACCAATCAGCTTCGACTCAGCAAGGTCACTGTTCAGACTTGACTCGTGATTGGCTGCTGCGCTTCAGCGTGTTATTACTGTCTGATTTGATCGGAGGCAGGGGGTGGTCTCCAATCAAACAGAGAAAAGGTCCTAGAGAAGGTAATTAAATCCTGTCAGAGGCAATTATCGGTTCCAGGGCCATGACTCTGGCCCTGAATGCAGATGATCTGAAACTGTATTCTTGTAGAAATTCAAGAGGGCTCCTGGCATGGTTCAGTTAGGCATAAAAGAAGCAGCAGGCTTTCTGCAAACAATGCAGCCCTGTATTTTGAACCTTTCTGCCTCTTTTTCCCTTTACCCGAAGACTTCTGTTTTCACTGATCAAAAATATTCCTTTATAGGCCACATTCTAATTAATTTAATAGACAAGGTTTTCCTTTCTTGTACATAAATAATGACAAGTTTTACCCAAGAACTTCTGCCCCCAAACACGGGCTGTGACAAACAGCCTTTATCAAAGCAAACCAAAGCATTTAATGGAAGGACACCAATCTGCAGTTTAGACCAAGGGAGAAAGAAATTTTAAAGACTCTAACGTGGATGTTCTTCCTGTGCTGGCTTTTGCCCTGTCCGTTTATACATTGCCGTGCACATGATAGAGTTTGCTGCTGTGACAAATCTTGAAGTTTCTACAAGGTAATCTAGTGATGGCAGCGTGCAGTTAATGGCTGCAGTTTTGTTTGTTTTAACACAGAGAAAAACTGCAGGAGATTTCAGTATGTGGGGTAAATGCCTCCCCAAAAAATGTGTAGTGGAGTTAACATTTTAAAACTGAGGCCTGAAAAATAAAGACAGCAAGAAAGGAATGCTCTAGTTTTAATCGGGAAGAGAAAACAAAGACAAACACCATAGGTGTACTTTTGCTTTTAAATAAAGAGAAGACTTTAGTTTTGTGTCCTGTGTGATTTCTCAATTGCTATTAAATAAGCTTTGTAATGTTGTTTTTGTCCAAGGAACCACAGTTGAAAAGTAAACCTCTCTCCATATTCTGAAAAATAGTCATTGTTCTCAATAGTATTAATCAGTTTAGCATGAAAAATATTTGATCCCGCATAAAGGTGTATCATAGTTTCTATACCCACACACTACTGGCATTAACAGGCTTTATAAAATACTGCATTCAATAAATGCCAACCTTACAAATAGCCTTGATTTCAGTCTTTATGTTTTGTGAGCATGAGTATTATTTTTGCAAGAATAAGATGTTCAAAACACCATTAAAACAATTTCTGTATTGTTGCTGATGAAACAGTTTAACCACTAGGGTTTCTCCCCAGGGAACAGTTAACTTTCCTCTAATCTTGGTTGTTTTCTTTGTTTCTAAAACACCATATTCCTTAATATGGCTGCCTTTATTTGTTTTGTTGAAACATAAACAGATGCTCTAAGCAAAACATCATTTTAAAAAAGTAGTCCCTGCTACTAGTCCATTAATCAGAATGAGGTATCAGGCTGGGAAATAAATTGGTGGGAGAAGATGTTAATAATAATGAAAAATGCTTTGGACACTGGTTGGGTGGATTAAAAAAAATCACGAGTCCAAATTTTTACACATGACTCTGAAAATGATGTTTAATTCATTCCATATTGTGTTTTGGGAACATCAAAGGCTTCATCAACTTCCTTAATAAAGATAAAATAGATACGTAGAAAGAAACAAACTACTCACAAATCTGGCGGCATATTTTAGATCATTAGAACCAAGGTTCATTGCTAGTACGAAAATATTTCTCTTTCTTCCATCTGAGTGACAATTCTATCTGTATCATTTTTGAGCTAGGGCATTTATTTTTATTTGATCCATCATTGTATATTATTGTGTGGTTAAGTTGTTTTGTTCTGAATTGAAGTGCTGGCTGTTTTAACGAAGACATTTTTTGTGTGTGTGAAAAAAAGCAACAGTCCTTGTAATAAAACAAACAAACAAAAACTGAAGTGTTTTCCCCTGATATTTAAGATCAGTGCTTCTAAAAGAGAAAAAAAAAGAAAAAGAAGAAAACCTGAACGATCGGAAACTGTATTCTGGTGGTAACTCAGGAGGGCTCCTGGCATGGTTCACTTAGGCATAAAACTGTACCTAGTTTATTGAAGAGTTCTTTGTATTCCAGGCAACATATTTTATTTGCATCTTTCAAGCTTCCTCACTGGGTTGAGAGCTACTTAAGGGTAGGAATGTTATACTGTTCCATCTGGTATACCCAGGAAACCAGTAAGTAAAAGACTGCATTAATTCCATGGGCCTTTATAGGACCCATGTAAACCTTTATAAGATGGTCCTACCTCCAAGTTGGGATCGTGGAAATCAGCAGTAACTACATTGCAACATGACTCAATCAGAGAGGGATTAACTAAATAAAATATCTTATTGAAGAGTAGACCCCGGTGTGGCTGCTATTACCTGTGCCAAAGTCTAATTTTCTCTTTAAATAAAGACAGAAGCTTCTTTATGCTATTACTTAATTCTGTGAGCATTCAAGTCCTAAATATCAGAATTGCCTTAATGCAAAATATCTGAGGTCATTTGAATTATAAAGGTGGGCTGTCTGCATGATGTGTCTTTAAATGGTTTGTAAACAGAACTCTCCAGAGGACATTATGTTTGTTCAGTATTAAAAAGTATTTTAAAATTTACAGTGTTTATGCAAAACATAGAATATAATTCACATTTATCTGCTTATGTTCAGTTGCTTTGGTCAGCATTATTGGAATGTGAAGACAGGATTTGCCTTTTAATTGGTCTTTTCCAGATTTCTGGTGAGATTCCTAGCACCACCAACTGCAGGAATACACAGCCCAAACAAAGCCCACTGGGGTACATTTTCAGGATGGTGCGTATGGGAACAATAATTTATGAACAGTAATAGAAGCTGGGTATGCAATTCCCTCCCCAACACCAGAGTAAGTATACCCCACTGATTATTGAGTGCACTGAAAATACTTGAGTAAATAAGATAAAAGCCATCTACACATCTCTTTATTTGTAAGTTAGAATTGCTCGAAAGCAATTGAAAAAAAAGAATGACATGAAAATAACTATGCAGCAGTATATACTAAGAAATATAGATACATATATTTAAAGAAAAGCTGGCAGTGAAAAATTAGCTGGGCCTTGCTACATGGGAAATAAAAAAAATTAGCTTTCACCTTTCTGTGATGCTGCTGTGAATTCTGTGTATTTCAGGCTGCGTATTCACCCCTCGAGGGATCTGAAAACTTATCAGGTTTTATTAATTTATTGGCTCTGCACTGAGGTGCACTGTAAACCAATTTTAAGTACTTCATTTTGGTATTTATTCACTGCTCACTAAAAGAAGCAGCCTTTCCTATAAACCCTGAGGGTGTCCATAATCAGTTATATTATGATTTTCTCAACCTGAGGATATGAAATCTAAATACATTTAAATATTTCATGAGATATTTCTTAATGGGTGTCACCTTCCTTCTTGATTTGCAAAATTAAGACACATTCTGTCAGCAGCAGCATCAGAACTGCATACTTGAGGGTGTGATTCCAGAAGATTGTCTCATCCCTATTTATTGCAGATGGCAGTTTTACCCTCCTTCCAGCAACAAAAACTGAAAATGTGATTGGTGGGTTAGACAAGCTAACTTCATAACAAATTTGAAGTTGAACCCTAATATCAGAGACTGGTGTGCTGAACTCAAAGTTGGAGAGCACAATTCCAGACCTGGTTCTGCCCTAATTAGCCACCCGGAATATTAGCTGTGATCGGTCCTGCTAAGCATCTGCTTCATTTCCTTTCCTAACTCCAGGATTGCTGCATAACATACAGGATGCCTAGTGAAGTCTCAATGTCAAACAAAGAATAATATTTTAGTAAACATATGTCCCAAGTCTTGCAGGGCACATACTTACACTAAAAGTTATTTTATGTTTATGAGAGATTCAAATTTTCCTGCACACCTTGTATTTTCTTTACTAAATCTGGCAACTGTGCCCACTCTACCTGCAGAGATACTTGAACCCTAGTGTAGACCGATGCAGAAGTTCTCCAGATATGGGGGTGATGTCAGTGTCAGTGCAAAAACTGCCCCTTGACTGAATTTCTACTAAAACTTGGAGGTTAATTTCTTGCCTATTACCTTTATCATCTTCAGATATCCCTGCAAATATTTTCTTTTATATTCTAATATACAAACTCATCTGTTCATCTGCTGCTTCCCAATTAATCATTCCTTTTTGTTTCCTTCTCCCAATTACTTGCACATGTTCCCAGGGGCTCATAGTCCCATTATTCATAGAGTTCTCTTGATCTCAGTGATGGAGTCTCCTCCTCTTGCCAGAGGCCTTTGAACCAGAGCAATTCCATCTTGAGTAGGGGCTGGGTAAAATAAGGCTGAGACCTACCGGGCTGCATTCCCAGACTGTTTGGCATTCTAAGTCACAGGACAAAATAGGAGGTCAGCACAAGATACAGATCATAAAGACCTTGCTGATAAAACAAGTTGCAGTAAAGAAGCTGGCTAAAACCCACCAAAACCAAGATGGTGATGAGAGTGACCTCTGGTCATCCTCACTGCTACACTCCCACCAGTGCCACAACAGTTTACAAATGCCATGGCAACATCAGGAAGTTATCCTATATGGTCTAAAAAGGGGAGTCATGAATAATCCACTCCTTGTCTAGCATATCATAAAGAAAAAAATGGGCAACCAACAGCCCTTTGGGCTGCTCTGCCTGTGGAGTAATCATTCTTTTATTTCTTTACTGCCTTAAGAAACATGCTTTCACTTTATGTACTTGGCTCAAATTCTTTCTTGCACGAGATCCAAGAACCCTCTCTTGGAGTCTAGATCAGGACCCCTTTCCGGGAACATCTCTCTGGTAACCATTAAGGGACAACACTAAGGAAATCCCTAACCAAAAGGCTAATTTTGGGTAAGTGGTGGGGTCTGATAACATCTTTCTGATGACCACAGAAGGGACAATACTGAGGAGACCCCTGACCTAAAATAAAATCATCTGCACACACCAATTTGCTGACTTTGGGTAAGTGAGGATGCATACAGTCAGGTAAAGGGTTGCATACACCCAGACTGGAATTCAAGTTCAACTTAGGGGAGTTAGAAGCTCTCCTGAGACATAGAAGGTTAAAGGCTCCTCTCAATAAAGGTAAGGAGGCTTGACTGAACTTGGATTTGAGGCCCAACTTTGGAAGGTTAGAGTCCTTCAAGATTCAGGGGGTTAGAGGCCCCTCTCAGTAAAGTCCCTCTCTGCTAAGAATGGATTTGGCACCATGGGATGTTAACTGCTATTGTCTTTGAATTAATCTACCTTGCACTTTGCTGACAGCTGTAAATGATAGGATTAGGCATGTATAGGACCATGAGACATGGGGAGCTTTTTTCTCCCTGAAAGGGGTAACTTGAGAGAGCTAATGGGACTGCTGGAAAAGATCCCTTCATCACTGGCAAGCAGTTGCCTGAACTTTTCATTGTCACTGGAATGGGTGGGTCTTTTCAATGTAGCTGGGATGGGTAGGTTTTTCTCTGGCCTCTGTGAGCTGCTCACCTTCCCCACCCTGCTGCAGGCAATGCTTTTCTCTCTTTCTTTCTCTTTCCTATCTTTCTATTACTCAGAGTGATCATCTTGCCTAGAGACCACACTTTGAAAAATGTCCTTGGGAGCTTAACCTTGTAACCCCATGACCATTCTTTCTGTTGGTCTCTGCCGCCACAACAGTGGCCCAGTTTGAATCCCTGGCTTAGGAAATGAGGTCCTTTCTTGTTTAATATCTATCTGTGTGACCTTTGCCATTTGTTGATTGTCTTCCCCACCACCAGTCAACTTGAATTTTCCTTTCTCAAAGCACCTGTGAAGTTACTTTTGGTAAAGTTCAAAAGCCAGACATAATGGCCATTTGGCCTGGCTAAAGTTGGGTAATTAAGAAATTTTAAAAGGACTTCTTTTTTAGAGTGCTGTGGTTAAAAGTCAGCTTAATTAAAAGGGGATATTCAAGCTCTAACAGACTGGGACTCATTGGGAAAAGCAGAGGAGGCACCACAGATCCTGTTTCGGGTAAAACTTCTGTTTTCCTCATGAAACACCAGGAATTGGAAATGGAAAGAGCCCTCTCAAAGTCTAAGGCTTTCTTCTGTTTTGCAGAACACAGGTGGGTTGTTTTTTTGTTTTTTTGTTTTTTTGTTTTTTTACTTTTGGGAGTAGCAGAAATTACTTTACTTTATGAGAGGGCTTTAATGTGTAATAACTAGGTAGGAAATTCAGTTTGGGGATGGGCTGATTCCCTTTTTTGGGGATCCAGGATCTGGTATAAAAATGGGACCCTTGGCTATACGCAGTGGTTCACACCTGTAATCCCAGCACTTTGGGAGGCCCAGCTGGGCAGATCACCTGAGGTCAGGAGTTCAAAACCAGCCTGGCAAATATGCAAAACCCTGTCCCTACCAAATATACAAAATTAGCCAGGAATGATAGTGGGTGCTTGTAATCCCAACTACTCAGAAGGCTGAGGCAGGAGAATCTCTTGAACCCAGGAGGTGGAGGTTTCAGTGAGATAAGATAGTGCCACTTCATTCCAGCCTGGGCAACAGAGCAAGACTCCATCTCAAATAAATACATAAATACATAAAAAGGGACCTTTAATTTTTGGAGATCTGTTTTGCCTTCCAGTTGTGTTTGCTTATTAGGCCCTAAAAACTGCATACTCTCCTGATCCTGTTACTCCACAGGCTCCACCCTGAAGCCAGCAATCCAATTAAGGAAGCAGTGAATAAAAAAATTTTACAACTACTGGATCTTATTCTGTCTGCCTGTGTATTTATATGTGTTGTCTGTGTGATGTTTATGTATGAAAGAGCTTTAAATGGCTTAAAAATAATAACCTATTAAATATTTTGTGAGAAAAGTAAAAAGTGTAATGTCTTTTGGTTCACATGACTTTAGTAATCCGGGATATAAAAATAGTTTGAAAGATTATTGGCAAAAGTTGCTAAGAATTAACATTATAACATGTAATTGAGGCTACTGAAAAGACAGTTTTATATGCAAGGTGTGTAAAGAAAGTGAAATGTATTTTTTGTAAAAGATTATAAAAAGGCATGGAAATGTGGATTTTTTTTTTTTTTTTTGGCCTAGATTAAAAGGTTAAAGGACTGTTTACAGTTACATAGAATAAAGCTGAAGCCTTGAGCAAATTGTGAAAAGTTTGTGAAAAATTAATCTTGTAAAAAAATTCTGTGTGTGAACATATTGGCTGAAGCTAAAGAGGTATTATTCAGTTTTTTCATAAATTGAGCCTTGAAATAAAAGCACAAGAAGGTTTTCTGAGAGTACTCATCTGCTCTTTAACAAAACATTTGTAAAGGGTTATGGAAGGTTTATAGAAATCTTACCTTATGGTTAAACTGATTTAGATTGGATAGATTTATCTATAAGGTTGTATTAAAAATTAGAGTTTAACATTAATAGTATACTAATGTAAAGGTGAAATTGAACTTATTTGGTATGAAAGTCATACAGGAGGCATTGTCAAACGTGAAATGATGTTTGCTTTTCTTTGGGCTGTATTTGTATAAATGTGTTATTGTTAGGTGTTCCAAAATTATGAGAAACTCCTATAAATCAGATATAGCTTAGTGTATGTTATTAATAATTATAATTATTATAAAAATTGCTGTATGCCACAGAAATAACTAATATTTTCTTTTCAATTGTGGCTTTAATAGTGGCTCTCCTAAGACTTTTGTCATTCATAGACAATTGTTGTTTTGCTTTGATTCTCTTTGAAGGTGGTTTATAATCAGCCATAAGACACCCTAACAGGTGTTCTTAGATGCAGGTTTCCAATAACTTCAGAGATTGTTATATTAGAATAAAGAAAAAATATTTCAGGGCTCTCATGGAAAGCTAGAATGTTCATGATTATCAAGCAGTTAACTGAATGGACTAAAAGAAGAGTGAATTAATATGCTTTGACATTTTGCTTAAAACGCTGATTCTTTGTTTTATTTTTCAGAGTCAAGGAAACTTTTATTTTGAGCTATCTGCAACTTGGAACAATTGAGTAACGTATACTCCTGTGAACAAAATTTGGAGCATACTTGTTTCTCTCTACCTAATTTCTCCAGAATTTGGAAAATATTTGTGAGTATTTTTAACTTATGGCAGTACAGTTTTTTGTACAAGTACAACAAGAATCTGATTTTAGAACAGGACACAATTGGAGAAACTGGTTATTTTACCAAGGCTTTGACTTGGAATGGCATGCTCACAGGATCCTGTGATAAGTAAGGGACTTCAAGAGAAAAGGAATTTACCCAACTCGAAGGTATTTGAGGGTAGAACCCATGACTGGTTTCTACCCTCAAATACCTTCGAGTTGGGTAAATTCCTTTTCTCTTTAAAAAAAAAAATCGTGGCTAAGTGCTGTAGCTTACGCCTGTAATCCCAGCACTTTGGGACGCTGAGGCGGGTGGATCACGAGGTCAAGAGATAGAGACCATCCTGGTCAACATGGTGAAACCCTGTCTCAGCTAAAAATACAAAAAATTAGCTAGGCATGGTGGCACCTGCCTGTAATCCCAGCTACTCAGGAGGCTGAGGGAATTGCCTGAACTCAGGAGGCGGAGGTTGCAGTGAGCCGAGATCATGCCATTGCACTCCAGCCTGGGTAACAAGAGTGAAACTCTGTCTCAAAAAAAAACAAAAAAAAAATCATATCTCAAATTCCTTTTATGGAACAAAGTTCCAGCAAAGCCTATCTAAAAAGCCTATGTAAAAAATAATTATTCTTGTTGAACTTAAAACAAATAATCAGACCATGTATAAAACTAAGGCTTATGTTTTCAAACTAATCAGTCCTGTTATGATTTGCCTTTAGCAAAAATGGGAAACTGGAGAGAAAAAAATTATGTTTCAAGAACTATGGTACACCTGTTATTAGATTCTAGTTTTATCAGTTTATTTATTTATTTATTTATTTTTGAGATGGAGTTTGGCTCTGTCAGCAGGCTGAAGTGCAGTCGCATGATCTCCGATCACTGCAACCTCCGCCTCCTGGGTTCAAGCAATTCCCCTGCTGGACAGCCTTTTGAGTAGCTGGAAATATAGGCATGTGCCACCACTCCCCGCTGATTTTTGTTTTTTCAGTAGAGACCGGGTTTCACCATGTTGGCCAGGATGGTCTTGACCTCATGATCTCATGATCCACCCACCTTGGCCTCCCAAAGTGCTAGGATTACAGGAGTGAGCCCCCATACCAAGCCCAGTTGTTGTTTTTGTAAAGTTCTTGTTGTTGCTATTTTTTCCCTGCATTTAGGCTGACCTTGAATATTCCTTTGAAGCAATCAGTGATCTCCAGCTGCTGCTCAGAAGAGAAAAGAAGGACTGGTAATGTAAAAATCTTAATCAATATCCTAATTCTGGGCACATTGTAATCAGTTAGCAATCCCATATCTGCTTTGTTCCAACAATAACCCAGTTCATGGAAAGCCTTCTAATTTAGTTTACTTGGACAATTTTACTTATTTTGCTTTACTGTTGTGGAATATATTGCTGCTATACTCTTTGTGTAGGAATGCAGGGTAAGCTTACTTAATGTTTTCTTAAATTGAGCTCTTATTAATCTTCCAGATATCACCTTTTGTTAGAAGTCGAGAATTATAAGTGGCCCTTGCCAATCACAGCTATCTGACTGAGCTCCTCTCTACCCTGAATACAAGAGACTCAGTAGTTAGGTGGGAAGTTACATAAGATGGATGTAACATAGCATGAAGTTACATAAGATGGATCTTGGCCCCTCTACAACCCTTAGGATTAAGAATTCTCCCAGGAGGTGGAGGTTGCAGTGAGCTGAGATGGCATCACTGCACTCCAGCCTGGGTGACAGAGCAACACTTTCTCAAGAAAAAAAAAAGTTCTCTTGTAAAAGGGAGGGAGAAATATATCAGAGGCATTTGAACCAGAGCAATTCCATCTTGAGTAGAGGCTGGGTAAAATAAGTCTAAGACCTACTGGGCTGAATTCCCAGAAGGTTAGCATTCTAAATCATAGGTTAAGATAAGAGGTCCACACAAGATACGGGTCATAAAGACCTTGATAATAAGACAGTTTGCAGTAAAGAAGCTGGCCAAAACTCACCAAATTCAAGATGGCAATGAGAGAGACCTCTGGTCATCCATACTGCTGCACTCCCACCAGTGCCATTACAGTTTACAAATGCCATGGCAACATCAGGAAATTACCTTATATGGTCTAAAAAAGGAGCCATAAGAAATCCATCCCTCGCTTAGCATACAATCAATAAATAACCATAAAAAAGGGCAACCAGCAGCCTTCAGTGCTGCTCTGCCTTTGAAGTAGCCATTGTTTCATTCCTTTACTTTCTTTATGTCTTTTTTTTTTTTTTTTTTTTTTTTTTTTGAGATGGTGTTTTGCTTTTGTTTCCCAGGCTGGAGTGCAATGGCATAGTTTCAGCTCACTGAAACCTTCTCCTCCAGGGTTCAAGCAATGCTCCTGCCTCAGCCTCTGAGTAGCTGGGATTACAGACATATACCACCATGTCTGGCTAATTTTGTATTTTTAGTAGAGATGGGGTTTCACCATATTGGCCAAGCTAACCTCTGGGCTAGGCTAGTCTCGAACTCCTGACCTCATGATCCACCCACCTCAGCCTCCCAAAGTGCTGGGATTACAGGTGTGAGCCACTGTGCCGGGCTTTATACATGAATTTTCTCATTATCCTTGAGAATTTTAGCTTCCATGTAGAGATTTTACTAATATCCTTTCTTTGCATGATTTTGCTTCTTCATCTTTGAAGAGGTTTACCTTCATCTAAAAAAAAAAAGCACCTAATACTAGTGGTCAGAATGTGGAGAAAGAGGCGGAAAAGGAAAAATGGAGAGCAGGACCTCATTTTAAGATTGTGATCTGAAGAGGTGAATTTTTTTTTTTGCATTGGTAGCAGAACTGATAGCAGGCAAGCAGAAACTTGTTAAAGGATAATCATGTCTAGACAACTTTATCAGAAGTATCTAAAAAATATCTTCTCCCAAATGCACCATGAGCCATCCATCCCTGAATTAATACCCAAGAGAATGAATTGAACAATGATGGTCAGAGTTTGCATCAAATAGGTTGTAATTAAAGAGTGCCTATAATTATAGGGCCTCAAATAATCTAACAAAGCATTTTTTACAACATAATTGACACTTTAAGGTCTGCAGAGATGAGATGCCAACAGATGTATTTCAACAGCTTCTAGGAATTAGTATGGGAGTGATAAGCCCAACAAAGCTAGATTCAAAACTTAAGGGATAGTAAGATGATGACAAAGTGAAGGTAAATGTTATGAACTTAGCAAACCTGATGAAGAACTGGCATTGATAGTGAGGAGGATGGTGAAGGAGAATGAGCACAATTGAGCTTCATTAATCTCATGAATCAGCTGGGACAAAAAAAATTTGACATGTTTACCATCACATTCTCTTTTCATCTAGCCATAAAGATGGCTAGAACCATCTTTTTTTAGTAATCAATTATAACCGAATGTCCCATTCAGTGGGGCTTCTGAAAGAATCTCTTTCAATCCAGCAAGCCAGGCAACTCAATCAATACACTGAAAGTGACATATGAGATGAAATTCCATTTCTTTACCTTAGAGTAGATTATATGAAACAACCTTTGCAGCATTAAAATTCTTTCATGTTTAACATGAAAAAAATCTCAATGAGTCTATCTCTGCTTTAGGAGATGATACAGACTGCAGCATATTATAATCAGGCCACTCACACCAAATTATTTCAAGCTCCAGAAAAAGAGGAGATACAGACATTTGCTATCTTCAATCCACTTTTCAAAATTTTAAACGTAGAAAACCAAAAAAGACATTTAAATTTAATTTTGTGAAGATGAACGGGAAATTTCATTTTTGACATGTCTAACCACCACATTATAAGATATATAGATTTCAAGAAACCAACATTCAATTTTGTGAACTTTTTTTCAGTTCCCCATATATGTCATGTTGTAAATCCATTTTGAAGATACAATGACAGAGTTGCTTTTTTTCTTCAAGATTTCATTGGATTTTTCTTAAACCAGAGCCTAAATCTAGCTCTGAAAACAAAAGTATCCTCAAAACACAAGAACAACTCTTCCCTTAAAGATCATCTGCATTTCTCCTTTTTGTACTGACAGAATGTGGCACTTTCCAAATTATCCACTATGTTGGAAAATTGTATGGGGGGAAACACTCAGTTTTTTTGTTTTTATTTTTTCGTCTGTTTGTTTAAAAAATGAAAGCTTATTAACCAATCTTGAATAATCTTACCACGCCTCATGACACCAAACGTTGAAGAAATGTAAGGTAATACATATTATGAATTTTATTCCACTGAACAATATTGAATAAGGCCAATATTGAATATATAGTTAGTTGAATTCTATGAAAATCTGATTTTCATAGAATGTCAACTTTTTTTTGTCATTTTATACTTTTAGAAACATAATGTTTGCCCTCTTCACAAATATAATTAATGATCCATGGGGAAAACTTGGGAAAGACAGAAAACAAAGGAAAAAATCATTCATATTTCTTTTACCCAAAAGTTTCCAGGCTTTTTATATTTCCATGTTCTTTGTCCTTTTTCCTCCTTCTCTCCCTCCCTGCCTATTTCCTTCCATCCCTCTGGCCCCATGAAGTATCCATGGTTATTGTTTCTATTTTACTTCCAGCACCATACTATGAAAAGTATTTCCATAAAAAATGTACATCTTTTCTTTATGTTTTTAAGATAAATCTTACAGTGAAACAGACTGTAGAATTTGATGAGATTTACAAATGTGTACAACCGTGTGATCTACATTAAAATCCAGATATAGAACTGTCCCACCTTCCAGTTAATTCCCAGCACTAACCCCAAGATAACTAACGTTTAGTTTTTTCTGTTCTTGAATTTACTTAAATGAAATCATACAGTATGTAGTGCTTTTGATTTGGCTTCTTTTGCTGGCCATAATGCTTTTGAGATTTGTTCACGTTGTTGCACAAAATAGTTCAATCTTTTTTATTGCTGAGCTGAATCTTATTGTATGACTCTTCCACAATTTGGCTAGGTTATCTGTTCTCCAGTTAAGGAACATTTAAGTTATTTCCAGTTGTCTATTTTGAGTGAAGCTGCTGAAAACATTCTAGTCTCTTTTGGACATATACATGATTTTCAGTGGTCACACAGTATACCACTGAATTTGTAGGCTGTATATACTTAACCCAACTGCTAATGTTGCTAGTAAATTATTTTCTGCTTTAACAATAAGAAACAATGCTATCTTGTAAATCTGTATGAGCTTTATATTAATCTTTTTAAAAATAAAATATAGATAACATAAAATTTCTCAGTTTAACCATTTTAAGTGTATAGTCCAGTGGCATTAAGTATATTGTGCAACCATCACCACTATCCATCTCCGAAACTCTCGTCATCCCAAATTGAAACTCTATGCTCATTAAAAACTCCCATTCACACCTCCCTCTAGCCCTTGCTAACTACTGTGTTATTTTCTCTTGCAATGAATTTGACTATTCCAGGGACCTCATATAAGTGGAATTGTACAACGTTTGCCTCTGTGTGTCTGCCTATTTCACTTAGCATAATGTTTCTATGATTCACCTGTGTTATATCATCTTTCAGAATTTTATTCCTTTTTAAGGTTCAATAATACTTGGTTTTGTTTATTCATTCATCTGTTGATGGATATTTGTGTTGATTCTACTTTTTGACTATCAGGAATATTGCTGCTATAAATTTGGGTATATCTCTTCAAATCTCTGCTTTCAATTCTTTTGGGTCTTTATCTAGAAGTAGAATTACTGGATCATAGGCTATTTCTGTTTAATATTTTTTGAGAAGCCTTCACATTGTTCTCCAGAGTAGCTACACAATCACATTCTTACTCCATGAAATGCATGAGGGTTTCTATTTCTTCACTTTCTCACCAACACTTATTATTTTATCTTTTGTTTTGTTTCATTTTTTGATAATCCTAATGGGTGTTAAGTGGCATCGCATCATGATTTTGACTTTGTGAGTTTTTGTACTTTGAATATATTCCTGATTATGTGTTTAGGCAACATTTCTAGAAACATTGTGTGTCCAAGGTTATGTCCATTATGGTCCACATAATATGCAGGGCCACATTTCATTCCAGAAAGGATATGCTACTTTGTTCTATCAGCAGTGATACAAATTGTTTTTAGATTGATATTTCCTTTCTTTTTTTAGACAACTCTAAATTATTCTAAACCATTTTCTTGAAGGTTTCCAGTATCTGGGTATTTTGCCTTCATTATGGTAATTATCCAGTTATTTGGAACTATTTTCGTATTTTACATACTGGTGATCACCAATGTTTGTGTTAATGGCCATTAAGTAATTATTATATATGAATAAGTTAAAATTTTCTCATCAATTAACTATTTTTTTTTTTTGACACCCAGTCTAACTCTATCATTCAGGCTGGAGTGCAGTGGCATGATCTCGGCTCACTGAAACATCTACCTCCGGGGTTCACGTTATTCTCTTATCTTAGCTTCCCTAGTAGCTGGGATTACAGGTGCCCACCAATACACCTGGCCAATCTTTGTATTTTTAGTAGAGACAGGGGTCTCACCATGTTGGCCAGGCTGGTCTCAAATCACTGACCTCAGGTGATCTGCTAGCCTCAGCTTCCCAAAGTGCTGGGATTACAGGCATGAGCTGCTGTGCCTGCCCATCAATTAACTATTATTCATCAATAATTTGTAGGTTGTGCTTTCCTTATTTCCCTGTTCTCTGTGTAGTACTTTGTCTTCTTAAGGGATATTGCTATGGTCTGAATGTTTGTGTCCCCTAAATTTATATGTTCAAATTTTAACCCTCTAGGTGATTGTGTCAGAAGGTGGAGACTTTGAGAGGTGATCAGGTCATGAGGCAGAGCCCACATAAATGTATTAGTTTCCTTATAATTTCTCACCCCTTCCATCATGTGAGGACACACTGAGAAGATCCCATCTATGAACCAAGAAATGAGCCCTCACCAGACACTGAATATGCTGGCATCTTGATCTTGAACTTCCCAGCCACAGGAACTGTGAGCAATGAACTTCTCTTGTTTATAAGCTGCCCAGTTTATGTTATTAGGTTATGGCAGTCCAAACAGATTAAGACAGATCTTGATAAATTGTGGTAGCAATTTTGTAGCAATAATTATTTCTTGTATTTGCATAGTGTTTTAACTGTTTAAGCACTGTATTATTTGAACTCTTTCACACACATTAACTTTCTGGAGTCTCACAACATCCCTTCTAGGAAGGCAGGAAATATACTGTTATAGGTGAAGAGATAGATGCAGAGAAGTTAACTGTAAGGCCAGCAAGCTAGTTAGTGATAGAGGCAGGAGTAGAGGCTGACTCTTCCAACTCCTATTTAAAGCTCTTTCTTGGATACTATACAACATTCCATAAATATATAAAAGGAGTCTTTTTTAAAAACACCATATGTATAACATTTAACATAAAATAAGTGAGCTCAAATAGAATTTGCCACTTTGTCAGGCTCAACACACATAATTTTGATATGATGCCAGGATCTAATGAGGATAGGCATATAATTTCATCATTATACTGAAAATAGACATTTTGAAGCAAGCACAGTGGACAAATTAGCTCATCATGGACAGATGATAGTTGTTATTTTCAATTACTTCATGAGTATTTTTCTCAATAATGCTGTTCAGTTGCAACTGTCTCATTTTACTTGGCGTCCAGTAAGACATGTAGCCTCTAGGGCAGGAAAAAGAAAATCTTTGTGATGCTTTCTTAGTCACAGAAAACTTATTAATATGAAAGGTGTCATACCTTTAAAAACTAAAATGTGTCATTAAAAAATAGAATCAAAATTTTACAACTTTTTTAAAATTAAAAATTTTGAAATGACCACAGCTGAACAAAAGGCAAGAATTTTCCAAATGCTGAGCCTAGCTTCCTTCTGTAGGAATGACATTCCTGCACAGGTGTCTGCCGATTCAGTTTTGGCTTTATACTTGGAAACCCTGCAGAGGTTAAATAAATTCCTAGCTCACGGCTGTCAAACATACTAAATCATTTTTTTAAAAGGAAGTCTTTATGGAATTCCAACATAGGAAATTGAGAAAAGTGGAGCAATGCTAGTTAAAGCAGAGGTGAGAGGAGCCTGTGTCCCTATGCCCCTCAAGATTTATATTATTTCTTATCATTCAGTTCTTGCTATGCTTGGTGATGGGGACCTAGTGAAGGGCAAAAGCAACAAGGTCTCTGCTCTCCTGAAACTTACAACCAATCAGTCCAATGGAGGTGACAGATAATCAAATTATTATGACATCAAGTTTAAAACTACAACTTTGATGCTTATGTACAGAAGATGTGCACAATAAATTATAATAAAGAACACGGTCACTCAACTATGAAGAGGTCAGGGAAGTATTCTCCAAGGAAGTGGTTCTTGGGCTTGAAGCTGAAAGATGAATACAAATTTACCAAGTGAAAAGAGGAATTAATAATATGCTTAGAAAGGGAAAATGTATGTTATGAGCAAAGGCCCATACCCAGATGTAAATAAGAGGAATTGAAAAATTAAGAAGTGGGCCTGAGCCAAGTGCCATGGCTCACACCTGTAATCCTGGCACTTCACAAGGGCCAAGACAGGAGGATTGCTTGAGCTCAGGAGTTCAAGATTAGACTGGGCAACATGGCAAAACTTCATCTCTACAAAAAAATACAAAGATTAGCCGAGTGTAGTGGTGCATGCCTGTGGTCCCAGCTTCTTGGGAGCCTGAGGCTGAAGTAGGATTATTGACTTGGAAGTGGGGGGTGCAAGGTTGCAGTGAGCCAAAGTCCTACCACTGCACTCTAGCCTTGGTGACAGAGTAGCACACCTTGTCAAAAAAAAAAAAAAAAAAAAAAGAAGGAGGGAAAGAAGGAAGGGAGGAAGAGAGGGAGGGAGGGAGGCAAGGGAAATGAATGGAGAAAGGGAACAAAAAGAGAGAGAGAGAAAGGAAGAAAGAGGGAGAGAAAAAAAGGAAGGGAGGGAGGGAAGACAGAAAAAGAAAGAAAAGAAAGAGAAGGAAGGAAGGAAAGAGAGAAGAAAGGAAGGAAGTGAAGGAGGGAGGGAAAGAGATGAAAGAAAAGAAAGAAAGAAAGAAAGGAAAGAGGACAAATGAAGGGAAGAAGGGAGGGAGGAGGGAGGGAAAGAAAAGGAAGGAGGGAAAAGAGAAAGAAAAAGGAAATAAATGAAAGACAGGAAGGAGGGAAGGAAGGAAGAAGGGAGGGAGGAGGGAACAGGGGAGGGAAGGAAGGAGGGAAGGAAAAAAGAAAAAGAAGGAAAGAAAGAAAAGAAAGAGAGAGGGAGAGAGAGAGGGAGGGAGGAAGGGAAGGGAAGGGGAGAGGGAGGGAGGGAGGGAGGGAGGGAGGGAGGGAGGGAGGAAGGAAGGAAGGAAGGAAGGAAGGAAGGAAGGAAGGAAGGAAGGAAGGAAGGAAGGAAGGAGGGAAGGAAGGAAAGAAGGAGAGTGGGCTCGTATGGGGGAAAAAAGAAAAGAATATATAGACCAAAAGAAGGTAAGGCTAGAGGGATAAGTAAAGCTGAGCTATGTAAAGAAAGAGATGGCTGGCTCTATTAAGGAGTTTTGTCCTTGTCATAAGAACAATGGAGGTAATTGGGAGTCAGTGGCATGGCTCAATGTGCGTTTTGAGAGGATGACTCTGCTGTGGTGTATAACTCTGGGAAGGGGCTGACAGTGGATGGGAGTAGACAAGTCAGTAGACTAGCTCTGTAAGCCAGGCAAAAGAAGACAAGGGGAAGCATGGATGGATTAGGAAGTAAAATTTACATGACTGAGAGGATATTAAGGGAGAGTCATGAGAGGAAGGAAGATGCTAAATGCAGGATTCCGGCTGGTGTAATAGATAATGTAATTGATGGGGGGAGAATTCCTTTAGAGAGGGGGCCAACAAACTATGGCATATGGGACAGATACTGCCTGCTGCCTGTTTCTGAAATCCAGTTTTATTGGAACACAGCCATGCTCATTTGTTTATGTAGTGAGTATGGCTACTTTTGCGCTGTAAATGCAGAGCTAAGTAGTTGCAACAGAGCCTGGCTCACAAAGCTTAAAAAATGTATTATCTATGTCTTTACAGAGAAAGTTTGCTGACCTGGCCCTAGAGACAATATGTATGTATGTATGTATGTATGTATGTATGTGTGTGTGTGTGTATTTTATATATTCAATAATATATATATAGAGAGAGAGACATGAAAGGAAAAAAATAAAGACTTGCATAGACAAAAATATATATGTATGTATATATTTATATATGCACAGTTGACCCTTGTGATTGGCCATTCTTGCATTGTTATAAAGGAATATTTGAGACTGTAATTTACAGAGAAAAGAGGTTTAATTGGCTCACAGTTCTGCAGGCTGTACAGGAAGCATAATGCTGGCATCTGCTTCTAGGGAGGGCTTAGGAGGCTTACAATCATAATGGAAGGCAAAGGGGAACAGACATCTCACATGATAGGAATGGGAGCAAGAGAGAGTTGGGAAGTAGGTGCCACCCTTTACCACAACCAGATGTCAGGGGATCTCACTCACGATCATGAAGATAGCACCAAGCCATGAGGAATCCACTCCCATGACCCAAACACCTCCCATCAGGCTGCACCTCCAACATTGGGGTTTACATTTCAATGTGAGATTTGGGCAAGGACAAATATCCAAACTTTATCAACCCTTGAACAGCACAAATTTGCACTGTGCAGGTCCAAATACATGTGGATTTTCTTCTGCCTCTGCCACCCTTCATATGTCAAAACCAGCCTCTCCTTTTCTTCCTCCTCCTCAGCCTACTCAATGCAATGACAAGGATGAAGACCTTTATGATGCTCTACCACCACCTAATAAATAGTAAATGTATTTTACCTTCCTTATAATCTTAATAACATTTTCTTTTCTCTAGCTTGCTTTATTGGAAGAATACAGTATATAATACATATATAAAATATGAGTTAATTGACAGTTTATGTCTTTGGTAAGGCTTCTGATCTATAGTAGGCTATTAGCAGTTAAGTTTTTGTGGAGTCAAAGCTTTTACATGGATTATCAACTGCGTAGGAGGTTGGTGCATCTAACTTCCGTGTTGTTTAAGAGTCGTGTGTGTGTGTGTGTGTGTGTGTGTGTGTGTGTGTGTGTAAAAACCATGAGATTGGGAAGTAATGTGTTTGGTTTTGCTCTTGTGTGTTTTAAGTGCTCTGAAATAGCCAAGAGATGAAGTCATGTAGGTGGTTACATATGGGACTTCAGAGGTGGTATCAACGTAGGAGTCAACTGTATGAAGGTTGAAATGGTCGTAATGAGTATGGATGAGACCATGTAGAGGGAGATTAGAGTGAGAAAAAGAAGGCTAGGACAGAGCCTGGAGAAAGTTCGTTATTTATGAACCAGATAGAATGGTGATCAGAGAAAGTATGAAGCCCAAGAATGTGGCATTACAGAAGTCAAGTACATTTATTTCCCAGGGCTGTAGCACCAAAATATCACAACTTAGTGGCTTAAAACAAATTTGCTCCCACACAGTTCACGAGGACAGAAATCTGAAATCAAGCTGTCATTAGGGTTGGTTCCTTCTTGGGAGCTCATAAGGAGAATGCGAGTACATTCCATGTCGGTTTTAGCCACTGGTAATGCCATCAATCCTTGGCATTCTTTGGATTGTAGATACATCACTCCAATCTCTATGTCTGTCATCACTTGGAGTTTTCCCTGAATTCTCTGTCCCTGTGTTTCTTCTCTTCTTCTTATAAGATCACTAGTCATATGGGATTAAGGACACATCTCACTTCAGTGTGACTTTGTCCTAACAAATTGCACCTGGAATGACTCTATTTCCAAATAAAGTCATATTCTGAGGCTCCTGAAAAGGACATTATTTTAGAGAGACACTATCCAACCCACTACACTGCAGGAAAAGATAATTTCTAAGAGCAAGCAGTGTGATCAACATCTGATGCTGTGGAGATGTCCAAAGAATGGTTTTGAACTCATCCTGATTTATTGGAAAGTAGATACCCAAAGGTAGAATTTAAGCAGATTATACTTGTATCTGAATGTGTAGATTCCCTTCCTGTTTCCAGTCATCTGCAGTTTTATTGATGACTTGCATTGGAGAGCTTGTCTTTATCTTTGAGAGATGCCCCAGTGGGTGTCCCTCATGTGGCACAGGGGTCTTGGCTCTGGGGCACTGTGAGAGTAGACATGCCACCTTTAGAATTTCTCTTTTTGACCTCTGCAACCACTTGATTTCCCTTGGAGAGCTTTCCTTAAGTATATCCAAGCCTGTTCCTATTTAGAGTGCACAAGGGCTAATGGGATCACTAGCTGAGGTGAAATGGTTGCAGATGGTAATGTGAAGACTAATTTATTTTCAGAGGCTTTTAGGAATTCATGTACTTTTAATGATAGCTTACTATAACCACAAATCCCTCATTTTCATTTTTTAAAGGGAGAGGATATTGCCCATTATTAACAACACAGGAAGATAGAGTAGGCAGCTAATTGACCCAGCTAAGCTAACACAATTGTGGTGGGGTTATGAAAGCTGAAGGGCTTTACTATGCTCCTAGGACTTTTGTCTCATTTTTTATATCGACTTCTCTGACCTCTCTATAAGCCATTTTCACCTGCTTGTCTCTCTTCCCCAGTCAAGCTTCCATCTGGCAGGCCCACAGTGAGGTCTGTTTGGTAGTATTTTCTGTGATCCTTTCCTTCTTTCTTTTTTTTTTTTTAATCAAAAAGCTGAAGCTGCCTGTGCCCCTGCCAATAAGATGATGACTTTTTCTTGGAAAGGGTAAAAAAGGGGCGGGATTAAATCCTGTCAGTCACTCTGCTCTGGGGTCCTATTATCTGCTGTTTCTTAAGCTTAAAGGTGGGAATGACATTTTGGCTGACACTAGCCTGGGAAAGAGAAGGAGGGAAAAAGGAAGGATGGGAAATAAATAAATAAATAAATAATTGAATATATTATATATATAGAGAGAGATATGAAAGGAAAAAAATAAAGACTTACATAGACAAAAATTGTTAATTCCAGGAGAGAAAATGTTAATTCCTTCCCTGGTGTTTGAAGAAAGCTAGATTGCTGATGCCAGAGATCAGTAAATTCATGAAGGCCGGAGGCTTCCCAAACAGTCTGGCATGCTGGAGCTCTCCTTTGCTGATGGCCTCTACTCCTTCTGCTCCCATCTCTTCTGATACCTGACTCTTGGTCCTGCTTCCCAGACTCAGGTCTGTCTCTGATGAGCTGTCGCTCATACTTAGTTTTTCCAGGTCTTGAAGCTTGGATTTTTTGGAGGGATTTTCACAAGAGTTGCACTCCTGGCTGTTCCCCATGCCTTATGCCTCTATACTGCCTCACACTCCACCCATCCCACCCGAGAAAGCCTGATTGCTGTGGAACACAGGATAACAGTCTGGGTCTGAGACCTAGAGATCTTCATGGTTTAGGAAATGGCACATAATCATTCATGGTGAGAAAAGTGTGAATTTTGAAGTCAGGCCCACCCAAGATGAAATGTTGGCTGTAATCACTATTTTTACTTAAAAAAATCCCACCAAGTGCATTCCAAAAACAATACACCAATGTTTATATATAAAATATACACAAAAACACATGGGCTGAAGAATATGTAGGATCATTGTCACCCCGAGGTGAATCTGGAAACCAGGTAGTACTAGGCAGGGAACAAAGGACACTTCAGGTTTTCCAGTAATAATTTAGGCCTCTACTTTTTAAAAAAAAATCTGAAGCTATTAGGGCAAAAAAGTTAACTGTAAAAAATTCTGGTCATGGGTTGCTATTCTCCCTATTTTTCTTTGTTGAGCATACTTTTATAAATTTGTTTACCATTTTTATTTCTTCTATGAATTGTTTGTTCATAATTGCTTTCTAATTTTTCATTGGGTTGTTTATTCTTCCATATTGCTTTGAAGTTATTTATATTAGTTGAACATGTTCATTGTAGCATATGCCTATGGTTTATCATTGCCTTTTGTTTTTGGAATCTTTTGACAGGCAGTGAGTGACAGAAGTGATAACAGAAGGTGACTTATTGAAACTTTTCCTTTATGTCTTGAGCTTTTGATGTACTGCTAAAAATTTCTTCTTACCTTAAGTACATAATGTTTGTTATTTTCCTATATTTTCTTCTGATAGAATTAAAGTTTTATTTTTCCTATAAGTCTCTAATCACTATGGGTTTAACATTTTTTGGCATGAGTAACTTACGTATTTAGTTTAATTTTTTTCTATTAGGAAATCCAACTGTCCTAAAACTATTTAATGTTTTGTTACAGGAATACTGTTGACTTTGAATCCAAAAACTGTGCTGAATTCTCATACATTTTAATAACTATAGATTTTACTCAATTTTCTATGTAAATTAACTCCTCGTACTGCAAATAATGACAATTTTGTTTATTAGTAAGCCTCAGATATCTTATTTCTTTTTCTTGCCTTACTGTAATATCAGAATCTCTAGTACAATGTTACATAGTAGTGAAGATAATGGGAATCCTTATCTCATTCTTGACATTAATAAAAATGCTGTCGAACTTTTACTACTAAGTAGAAGTTTGCTATAGGCTTTTGTTAGATATTCTTTTATCAGGTTAAAGAAGTTTCCTTCTATTTCCAGTTTGCTGCAAATACATTTTTTAAAAACTATAAATAAAAGGGACAAAGTTATGTCTTTCTTTCTCATATAGTGGTTCTGATGTGAATGCTTTAAATTTGTTGTTTGAACTTGATGCTCCTTGAGGTCTTTGAGGAGCCCAAGTAACTGCTTTACCTTTCCTTAGACCATTGTTCTTATTGGGGGAGCAGAGAAGAAAGACTTAGAGGAAGCATGAAGATCTGAAGACCCAGGCCCCAATGTGGCATACAAAGATACTACTCTCTGTAAGGCCGGTTGCCTTGCCGGGAGTCAAACGGACATATTCATCACTCTCCGTGCCTGATAACTGCGTCATCACCCGAGCTCATTATCTGGCTTCCCCACATAGCTTCCCTGCACCAGCCTCTGCATACTATGCCCAAGCCCACACTCAGCACTGAATTATGCATCCAACCTCCGGCCCGCTGTTAAAAAGCCCTGCAGAGAAATTTTTTAAAGAAGCCCCACCATACCCTGCCCAGCAACAGCCTGCGCCGTTCGCCCCCAGCAAGCCCAGGTACTCAAGGTCCTGCCCGCCTACCAATGACAGCTAGTTTCATGTGCTTCCTACTTTAACTCTATGTACTTCCTGCTCCTCAACAGCCAATAGAAATGCCTTCTCTTTGTTTCCCCAGTAGCCAATCAATTGCCTGCCCTCCCCATAAAACCGCACGCTCTGGACAGCCAGGCTTGACTTTTCTAGCCCCGGCTTAGAGCACTGAAGCTCACCCAAGAGCTAAATAAATTAGCTTCTCACTTTCTTATACTTGCCTCAGTTTCCTCATTTTTACCTCAGCAATAAATGTTACACTCTCATTCCACTGGGGAGAAATTAGTCACGTAACCATAAAGAAGGCCAGAAATTGTAGTGTACAACCATCTCTGCCAAAATACATATTTTATTCATTTTTTAAAAATCTCTATTTCTAGTTATTTTTAATAACATCACTGCTTATTTGTGTTTATCAGAGATCGGAAAAAACCAAAGTGTTTCTGACACCAGATGTGTAGGGGCTGTTTGCTCATGCACCAACCAATTCTCTAGCAGTCCCAGCTGGGAATCCTTTAATTCAAGTCAGTTATGACATCACATATCTGGAAATAGCATTCAGTACCACAGGTTGCAGTTCCATGACTGGGCCCCTCCAGATGCCAGTTACAAGCCCCCAGTTGTGATCTGTGCTTCTGACCAACCAGCTATAAATCAGGGTTTCCAAAATCCCCTTCCTCAGGTTCCATTAATTTTCTAGAGGGCCTCAAACAACTTAGGGAGACATTTTACTTATGTTTGCTGGCTTATCAATAAAGACTATAATACAGAATAAAGATATGCAGAGATACATTGAGTGAGATTGGAAGAGCCTTGAGAGCAGGCACTTCTGTTCACATGGAGTTGGGATGTGCCATCCGCCCAGCCAATGGATGCGATCACCAATCTAGAGGTCTAAACTCCATAGTGCAGGATTAATCACATAGGCATTATCAACTTTTAACTATTTGCAGCCCCTCTCTTCTCCCTAGAGAATGGAGGGTAGGGACAAAAGCTCCAAGCTTATAATCATGGCTTGGTCTTTCTGGTGACCATCCGTCAGTTAGGTGCTTACCAGCAGTCACCTCATTACAACAGTTGTTCTTATCATCCAGGAAATTCCAAGGAATTTAAGAGCTCGGTGTCAGATGCTCCTATCATTCAGGAAAATACAAAGATCTTAGGAGCTCTGTGTCAGGAATCAGGGTAAAAGACCAAATATTAGAATAAAAGATTCTCCTAGCATCCCTGTCTGCAAGGGTATTAGAAACTCTGTCTCAGGTATTGGGGCAGGGACCAAGTATTATAACAAAAGCCCAGGCATGGTGACTCATACCTGTAATCCCACCACTTTGGGAGGCTGAGGCTGATGGATCACTTGAGTTCAGGAGTTCCAGATCAGCCTGGCCAACATGGCAAAACCCACCTCCATTAAAAATACAAAAAATTAGCCAGGCATGGTGGCATGGGCCTATAGTCCCAGCTACTACAGAGACTGAGGCAGGAGAATTGCTTGAACCTGGGAGGCGGAGGTTGCAGTGACCTGAGATTGTGCCACTGCACTCCAGCCTAGGAGACAAGGTGAGACTCTGACTCAAAAAAGAAAAAAAAAAAGATTCTTCAGCACTGCTATAACTCAGGAAATTACAAGAGCTTTATCAGCTCTGTGTCAGGGACTGGAGGACTGAAGACAGAGACCTATATATATACATATATGTTTCTTATAATTTTATTGCTATTTTTACACACACATACACACACGGGGGGTGGAGAGAGAGAGAGAGAGAGAGCGACAGAGAGAAAATATCTTGCTCTGTTGCCCAGGCTAGAGTGCAGTGTCACAATCACAGCTCATTGTAGCCTCAACTTCCTGGGCTCAAGCAATTGTCCCACTTCAACCTCCCAAGTAGCTTGGACTATAAGCATGCACCACCATGCCCATCTATTTAAAAAAAATAATTGTAGAGATGAGGTCTCACTATATTGCCCAGGCTAGTCTTAACCTCTTGGACTCAAGCAATTCTGTCACCTCAGTCTCCTAAAGTGCCGGAATTACAGGCATGAGCCACCATGTTCAGCTTCATTACTATTTTTTTCTCCAATAGTTGTTAAAGTTTTTTCTATTCTATTTGTTTTCTTTTCCCCCCTATAAGTTCTGACATTAGTGAAAAAACTGACAAAGTCCAAATGAAGCCTGGGGTTTAGTTAATAGTAATACATACCAAGGTTGATTTCTTAGTTTTGAAAACTAATCATAATAGTGTTATACATTTTCATTAGGGAAAACTAATTGAAAAACATAACATAATTTTATCTCTGTAACTTTTCTCTAAAGCTAAAATTATTCCAAAATAAAAGCATTCTTTTTAAAAAGGCTTCAGTTTTGTTGATCGTACTCTAGTCTTGTTTCCTTTTTCAATGACTTGTGTCTTTCTTGGCACCACTTCCTTCCTTCTAATTTCTTTGGGCTTAGTCTGTGTTTCTAACTGTTAAGTTCAAAAGGGTGCGTCATGTTGCCTAGAGGTTGCTACTTGAGCCATATGAACTGTCTCAAATCACATAATACCTCTTAACCTGCTACTCCCTTTCATAAGAGTACCTATAAAATAAGGTAATGATGCTTTCCATCTAAAGTGGATACAAGGGTTAAATGAAAGCATACATTTAAAATACTCGAAACACAGTAAGCAGTTAATAAATAATTGTTGCAATAATAATCATTATCATCATTATCATCATCATCATCATCATCATCATTATTCTTACAAGAAGAATCCATGGTAAAGTGTTTTGGGTGTTTTGAACATATACAATGAAATTTGATGGGGTTAATTTTTGGGTAATACTAGTTATATTATCTGCATGAGCACGTTTTTCATATTTTATTCACAATTTCACTTTCTAGTGTCATAAAATTCCTTAGAATGCTAATCAAAACTGATGACAAGTTATGTAGAGAGGTGCAGAAATAGGTATGCAGGAAAAAAATAAGTAAAGAAATTGTATTTGCTTTTGGTGTTGTATGTTATATTGGACATTCTCTACTGGTCTTTCCATCCCATGCTCCACCCTTCTACATCCTGTTCTGCCTCCTGGGAATCTAATCCCTATGAACTGAGTCAACTGGATTCCCTGTCCTTTGCCAAGGAGAGATGTCAGTAGGAAACTAGAAGGTGAGAAGAAGGAACATGCAGAGTACTTTTTCCCCTGGCTCCTCTGTTGAAGACCACAACTCCTTTGTTGAGGACCACAGCTCCTTCTAAGTAGTTCTCTTTACAATTACAGCTGTAGATGTCTCCAAATTCAGGTAACCTATTTCTCCCCATTTCTTCTCCACCAGCCTGTCAGACCTAAGAATGGTAATATCCTACAGTTTGCTAGTATTGCAAGAGTTCTTCCTTTCTTTCAGGTTTCTCTTAACCTTCCCAACATCTTTATCTTGAAGTTATGAAGTTACCCTCCACTAAACTCTTCTCAGTTGTTTAAGAGTGCTACCAATATTACACTAATGCATGCTTTTCACCATTTATAATTTAATTTGCCACCACAGCTGAGTTTTGAAAGCTGTTGTTAAAAATGGCACCCAAAGATCGAGAGAAAATTAATCCAATATACTTATCTGCAATTCCAAACATTAATAAATGAAAGCACTGAAGTAATTGCCTAGACTCATGTTTGGATATACTGCTTTTTTAAAATACTATTCTTTCAATGCTTATTCCCAGGGATAATACAGGTTACATGAAGACATAATTTAAGCAGTCAACATTTGGAAGTCTTAGCTATATTCCAGGTATCATTTGAAGCTACTTTAATCCTTGAAATTGCTCCATGAAGTAGTTGCCACTAGTATTTATTCTGTTTTATAGATGAGAAAGCTGAGATGTAGAAAAGTTAAGAAATTTATTTAGGATCACATGGTAAGCAAGTGGTCAGGATATGATTTCAACCCAAGCATTTGGATTCCCACACTAGCACTTGAAATCATTGAGCCCAACAATGTACTTATGAGATGACTTTCAAGCCAATTTCAAAAGGTACCAGTCAGAGTGTCAGCATGAAATACATGACATACTGAAAACTGACTAATTAAGGAGTATTTAATAAAGATCGTATTTCAGGGTTTAGGGAGACCAACAAGGGATGTTGTCATGCTTCAGGGCTAGTAATAGTGAGGAAATGTTTACCATCCCCAGTCCTGAAAAACAAGAGGAGTAAATGAATGGTTATTGGAATCTGGAATAGTTACTAGCTGTAGCTTTAGCTATAAGAGAAGGCTGCCAAGCAAGAGCTATGGTATTTGACTGAAAAATGTAGCCAATCTGCCGTGACCATGCAATGAAGGGGCCAGAAGAAGAAATACTTTTCTTTCATTTCCCTTCCATCTACCCATCTCCTGCTGATCTCTCTTATTGTTCAAACCCAGTTAGTTGTAAGCCAGAGAGCCAAGAGCCCAGATGATATAATCTGTAAAACTTTCCCTCTCAGGGACCAGGAGTCAGAGCAAGACAGGGAATGATATGGAGGGGAAATGAAAAATACCCAGAAGAGTGAATTTTTCTAATTAAGGAAATATTTTTGCTCCTGGAATCGTTTTATACAAGACTGAAATCTAAAATAAAATGACCGTATTCATCAAGGAGTTAACAAAGTTTCCTTCTCCTCTTTATTTTCACTGCTTTTGAAAGGAATTAAGCTTTAGTAAATATCCACACATACTGTTTGTTTCGTTAAGTCTCTATGGCAAAAATGTTTACATGTCTGTGAGTCTGTAGATTTAACTCAGTGGATGGAAGCCACAGTTTGGTCTATTATCAACTCAGGAATAGTGATGCCTTTAGGCTATGTGTAGCATTGTCACAATACATAAAGAAGTGTTATAGCCTAGAATAATTTAAAGCCATTCACACCTTTAATGCTGGAGATTGGTAGATCCAATCATAGAAGTTTTCTAGAACTTCAGCAACTGTATGAACTTTCTGGATTATCTGGTTTAACTTCCCACTCATGGAGGGAATACTCTCCATAAGAAAATCCTAAAGGATCATTTTCCAATCTATAAATCAATTTTCCATCCATGAATCCACAAATCAAGGTGACAGAACTTCCTGAAACACTATTTCACAACTGATCTGCAATTCTCACATTATCATAATGGGCTTTTTCTCCCTCTCCCGTTATCTTTTCTACAGTATCCTATTTTACACCAATACTTAATTTTTTTAATTTTTCTTTTAGTTATCTAATTTTTTCAGTGAACAGCAGTCAGACTATGGCAAAGAGGAATGGAAGAGTGAATTAAAACTCTGTTCACCTATCTAAGCATTTTGTAGAGAAAGAGAAAAAAAGTTAATACCTTATTCTTGGTGGAAGCTAGCATACTTACCTGGAAAGGCTTTCTGTTTATCAGGGATTGTGTATTATGTGTTTCATTTGCTTCACGCAATAAGGTGGATACTAACACATTTTTACAGGTATGGGCATGGACATTAATTGATTTCCAATGAGTAGATAGCTAAATCCAAGCCCTAACTCTGTCACTTCAACCAGCGTAATCTCAAGGAGGTAAAGAGAAAGAAAAAAAAATGCCTCTGGAAGGGATGCTTGAAAATATTTGTGGGTATTTTTTTTAAATGTCACACTAATTGGGGAATGCTACTGGTGGCCAAGGGCAGTCTTAAGTATCCCACAATGCTCTGGACAGTCTAACATTACAAAGAATTCATCTACACAATCATGCCCAATTAAGAAATATTGACCTATACCACCCTAAAATAAAATAGAAGAACACTGCAACTGTTTATGTTTTCAAAGTAAAAATTAGAATGTTCAAGCATTTATTATCTTAAGGATTTTGATTATGTATCTATGTCTTTTTAAAAAATGTGATGGGGAAGAAGTTAGATTTTTATAGAGAAATCTTATGGACATGGATGACGAAAGTGAAAGCTGAAGGAAAACTATCATACTCTAAAGCGAATAGAGGACCATGTGACTGTAGGGTCACATTCTGAAAGCCTCATTTTACCTCATGGTTAAAATAGGTATGAGAAAGTAAGAACTATTGTGTAGATTGCCAGTATTTATTAGTGTTTCAGGCAATACTTTATAAGCAGCTGAACTGGCTCTTGAAAAATGTTTCTGGGAAGTCTTATTGTTAAGCTCATCTCTTCTTTCCCAGTGGAGAAGTTATGCCCCAGCCATTGGCTCATGTGCTTTTTCATTTATGTCAGGTAATGTAAATTGCTGGGGAAGGAGTGAACATTTTGAGCTTGCTAAGCTGGCCTCTCTTTTGCTGTGATTAGAGAGGTGCAGACAAAGAGATTGATCTTCTTTGATGATTCAGCTGCCATGTAAATCTTCTCATATGCAGGCCCTTCCTACTTCATGCCCATCTCCACACATGCAGGGATTCTCTAACGCAGTGATTTTAAATTTGTGCTCAGTGGCTACCACATGTTTCCTTGGGTGTATGGATTGCGGTGTAAATGAGGGGTAGGGGGATTGTGGACTCCAGGCACACTAGAGTATGTATCAGAACACTGGATTCCAGAACAGTAGAGTATATATCAGGTTCAGTCCTAGCTCTACCACTTATTAGTTATGTGACCTTTGGCTACTTACTTAGCTTCTCCACATGTAAATTGGAGAGAAAATTGTAGCACTTACATCATGGAGTTATTGTGAAAATTAAATGAAATGATGGGAATAAAAATATCTGACCCATAATAAATAGTCAGTGAATGCAAACTATTAGTATTAATCATCAAACCCTATCCTATCTCCCCAGCTTCAACTCCTTCTTAACAATTCCTTACCATATTCTTTAGTCATGTCAGATTAACTAGTTAGCATTTCTTAAATGTATTAGTTCATTCTCATGCTGCTAATAAAGACATGCCCAAGACTGGGTAATTTATAAAGGAAAGAGGTTTAATGGACTCACAGTTACGCAGGGCTGGGGAGGCCTCAGGAAACTTTAGGAATCATGGCAGAAGGGGAAGCAAATACGTTTTCCTTCATATAGCTGTAGCAAAAAGTGCAGAGCAAAGAGGGAAAAAATAAAGCCATCAGATCTTATGAGAACTCACTCAGCATTATGAGAACAGCAGCATGGGGGTAACTGCCCCTATGATTCAATTACCTCCCTCTGGGTCTCTCACAAGACACATGGGAATTATGGGAACTGCAATTTAAGATGAGATTTGGGTGGGGACACACAGCCCAACCATATCACCAAACTACATTTCTGCTGTGACTCGTGTTACAGTTCTTATAAGAAATACCACTCTTCTTTTTGTGCACAACCCCACTCACTGTCTTTTTAAGTTCAGGTAAAATGTCCACCAGGTTCACTTATCAGAATGAAATGCGCTCTCTTGACTTCTGTGGTAGGCACACAGCAAACATCCAGTCCTCAACTCCTCTTTTCTGATCTAACCCAGACTTTGTTTAAACCCCAATATGCCAAGCCCCAGGAAGGATCATGCTTGCTTTACAGCAATTATTAGGTTGGTGCAAAAGTAATGTGGCTTTTGCCATTAAAAGTAATGGCAACAATCTATTCTCTGTGTTCCCAAATCCCATTGTACCTGAGAGTGCTCATGTCACTCATTTCTGGCCAGTATGATATAAGGGAAGGGCTGCTAGGACAATCTACCAGGAAACCTTTGCTTTCCTGTTAAAGGAACTGGTGTGGCTGCAGTGCTTCTCATATGTCCCTTTCCTCTTTCCTTCATTGGAGATGGTAACTCCATAGCAGCAGTGGCTGTCTGTGACAATGGGCTATAAACTCAAGAGAAAAGTCAAGACAATTGATGAGAGGTTGGCTCCAACATGAATGAGTTGTTAACTAAGACTTGAAGCCACTTACCCTCATATTTATAAATATGTGAGAAGATCAGGTTTTATGTTTTTAAACTGCTGAAAGTCAAATTTTCTATTTGCAGCTAAATGTGTTTCTAGTTAAAGAAAAGTAAAATTCTTTAAAAATCAACAGCTCAGATATTTTTCTGTTAATAAATATTATATATACTCAGAAAATTTGTAAAGTACAGAAGGGTCTTTGGTAGATTATTTTTCTAAATATTTTGGATCTCTCCTTATAGGGGGAATATGGTTTCTTTCCCAAGAACATAGGATTTGGCAGCGTGGCTTGTTTTGATCAATGAAATGTGAGAGAAGGGACATGTGCCCCTCTCAAGAAAAAGCCTTTATTTTATTAAACCTTTGTTATGAGACTGCAGTATTCCAAATCGAGGAGTATCCTTCAGGCATGAATAAGAGAGAAGAAAATGTAGAGCTGTTATATCCAACCCCACAGTGGCCATGAAGATGAGACAGAAATAAGATTTGGGATGATTTGTTTTTGAATCATAACTGAACCTAAGCTGACAGATTTGGAACAAGAAGAAGAAAGAGGGGGAGGAGGAGGCAGGGGAGAAAATGTGTAATTCCCCTAACAGGAAGCAAATACTATTAGTGATTTTCTTCATTAAAAATAACTGTTAGTAATTCGATTAATTTACTAAATTACTAATAGAAGCTATTATTCCTATTAGTACTAAATTACTCTTAGCAATGTTATTGCCTATTTTAAATATTTGAGATAGGCCATATTTTTCTCAAAAACCTATAATATTTTCCCTTACTATTAAAAATATGTAGCTTGTTCTTAATGATTACTTAATGTCTCATTGTTCAGAAACCCTTTTTACAGACCACAAAGAGGGCGTTTGTTTCATTTCTACTAGTGTGAACATGAAGTCCTCCCTAGAATTTTTTACTTATTTATGTAGTTAAGAACCCAGCAGAATACCTGATACATAAGCTCTCAATTTTTTTCTTCAAGAGAAGTAACGAGGAAACCAACAAAAATCATAAAGTGGACAGAGATACAACAGAAGGCATGGAAAAAGTGTCAGTAATACACATCACATTTTGCCTGGTTCCCTGTTTCTTTTTGGAGTTAATCATTTTTAACTTCTGAGTCTATATTCTCATTATAGCCCATTTCTCACTACCTTGTTAATATTCATGAGAAGATTCCAGAGAACCATGTGCTTAAAGGAGACTTCTTTTTTACTCATATCATTACGTTATTCATTCATAAAAATTATGGATTTTGATTCAATAAGTGCCTGTTATGTGCCAGGCCGTGTTCTAGGTCTGGCAGATACAGCAGTGAATACGACAGGCAAGGTGTCTGCTTTGTGGACCTTTGCATTCTGCTGATGATTGAGGGGAAGCAGAAAACAAAGAAGTTAAGAAATAAAAGGATGAATAATTTTGTATAGTAGCAAGTGTTATGAAGAGATTAAAACAGGGAATCATGAGAGCAAATGGGGAAGTAGGAAGGGAGTGGGTAGCTTTAGCTGGGTGGTGAGGAAAGTCCTCTCTCAGGAGGTGACATTTGAATTTTTGGCCTGAATGACAAGAAGTATGCAGCTACATGAAGATGTGAGGGATGAGTGTGCCAAACAGGGAACAGCAGATTCACTCAAGAAAGGAAGAGAAGAATAATAATGTGATGAGTGAGGAGAGTAGGAAGAGATGAGCTGAGGTAGCCAAGAGTTCCCAGAGTTTGAAAGACCATGGTTAGGACTTTGGATTTATTCTAAGAAGAATGGAGATGCCCATGGAAGGATTTATGCATTGGAGCAAAATCAGAGTAAAGTTCGATTTATATTCTAGAATGTTCACTTGGCTGCTGCCTGGAACATAGGTTGCTAGGGGATAACAATGGAAGCAGAGAGAGTATTTGGAACCATTGTCATTCTCCAGAGATGGGATGATGGTGGCTTCGACTAGGGTGGTGCTGGTGAGAGAGAGAAAAATGAATGCGCTGGTAACATGTTTTGAAAGTAGGGCCAGCAAAACTTGTTGGTAGATTGTACATGTGTTGGGTATCCTTTGTGATTTGTGCAGTGTTACTGGATGTGGACACTAGAGTCAAATGTCTCTGCTAGAATCCTGTCTCTATCACTTACAAAAATTGGGCAAGTTATTAAACTGCTTCAGTTTCTGTATCTGTGAGAAACTTCATAGAGGTGAATAAATGAGTTAATGAATATGAAATGTTTAGCACCTGACCCACAGGCAGCATTTGATAAATTTTAGCTATTACCATCATCATCCTTATTATTATTAAAACTGTGCAATCTATAGATTTCTAGTATTCAGAATCAAGTGTACCTAAAGCACTTGGCTTTAAGTAGTTAGTGAATAGAGGACGTGGAACAAGTAATGCAGGAGGTTTATCTCAGGAGACTTCTGTCTCTCAAAAGGATAGCTTCTCCAGTTTTGCTCTACACTGAATAGATGGAGACTTATTTTCCTATGCCAGTGATAAGTCAGTATGGGATATAAAAGGCTGTTCAGAATGAAGCATAATACTTTTTTTCATCCTGCATAATTCCCCCTAAGATGTTCCTCTTTATTCCTGCACATTATTCATCTGTAATATAAAGGAGATAATATGGAAATTAAAGTGCTAATTTCAGCTGTTATGGGAATCAGACCACAGTATGGGGATTAAGAAACAAAGGAACAGAAAACACACACACACACACACACACACACACACACCCCACATACTCCACACACCCCACCTTCCCAGAGATGTTGCTTTGAGCCTGTGAATTCTTATGAACAATTTTTCCAGGATTGAGTGGAAAAAAATCCCCTTTTATTGATAAATATCAGAATACTGTAGGGTTTAGTGGCACTCACAGTAATTTGTGGTTCCATTCATAGGTTTCTTAACCAATAGACTTTGAGAAATGTTGAAGACCAGGCATATACTCTGAAGTCTGTCTTATTGTTAGATTTTTTTTCACTAATAAAAAAATAGTAAAAGCTGCCATATGTTGAGTATCAACCACGTGCCAGACACTGTGCCAAGTTTCCCACATATTTGATCTTATTTAATTTTTACTCTAACACTGCAAGATAAGAATTGTTATTCCCATTTTGGAGAAGATAAAACTAAGGCTTAAAGAAGTTAAGTAACTGGCTCAAAGTTACTCATAGTAGGTAATAAAGCGGGGACTTGAACCTAGATCCATCTCTAAATGCTATGCTCTTAACCGCTGTATTATAATACCTATATCTGCCATATATTTTATTGAACTTTATGTAAATTTTATATGAGCTTTATGTGAAATAAAAATCCATGAAAATAAAAATATAGCTTTTTAGAGGAGTAAAGAACAGCAGATTTATATATGATTATTTTGTATATGATAGTTCAGGTTGCATAGAATACGGTAACTCAGTTTTAGAATCACAGTCTTATATTGCTCACCCCATGGTTTAAGCTCAATGTGTAAAGCCTTCTTTCTTCTTTTTTTCTAAGTTAAAAATCACTTGTCCTGCACTTTAAAGACAAGTGGACAGGAGAAATAAACCTTGAAATATTAGATTCATGTATGGCTTGGTTTTGTCTTCAAATCACTCTTCTAATCACTTCTGACCATGAACCTTGTCAATTTGACATTTTGTTTATTTCAGAAAGAAATAATGTAGACTAAAGTCATAATGTCAGGAGAGTATATAAAAAATCCTCCCTACTCTATCTCATCCCAAAGAAAAATGCAATAATATTGCCTTTCACAGATTAACTCTTTCAGTTCATAAGAAGAAAATATCCTAGGACTGCTTCCAAGATGGTAACATAAGTCTCACATGGCTATTGAAATATAGCTAATCTGAACTGAGATGTGCTCACAAGTGCAAAATACACACCAGATTTTGAAGGCTTATGACAAAAAAGAACATAAAATATCTCAATCATTCATATTGATTACATGTTTAAATGATAGATAATACTTTAGAAACAGTGAGTCAAATAAAATAGATCATTAAAATTAGTTTTACTTACTATTTTTTCCATTTTTAATGTGGGTACTGAAGAAGTGATAATTGCCCGTGTAGCTCACATTGTTTTGCTGCTTGATAGCACCATTCTACAGTCCTATATTTAGCATATTTATTTTTGAAACCCATTTTGGAGGTTGAGGGAAGAATTCACACCCTCAGATACACACAGAGTGGTTGTATAATGCTCCAATTCTGATACAGTGTAAAATCAATACCAGATCCTCATCTAATTGCTGAGGATAATAAACTCATTCTTAAGTTCCACAAAGCCAAATATCTTCTTGGAAACCGTGAATTATGGAAGGCACCCAAGCCCTGAAGTTAGGCAGGACTGATTTGAAGTACTGAATAGTCATATGACCTTCGGTATTAGCTACCTCTTGTGTATCATTGTATGTCTTTCTAGCCCCACCTTTTGCTACAGCCACTGCTGTCCTGGCCATTTCTGCACAGGCTTCAACCAGCTTTGCATAGATCAAAGAAGTCAGTGCCTGCCTCACTCTACTCATATTTCTAGCTTCCTGCCCCAGGGCTTAGACACGGGGTGCCCATGAGAACACTTTTGGCATTTGTACATGCAAACCTGAACATGCAAGGGAGTAAGCAGCTGTGGGGCAACCTTGACTAGTCAGAGGTAGAAGACTGAAGATCAATGCTTCTCCCTTTTCTAACCTGGGTGCACAGTTATTTGCCACATTTTACAAGCCTCCTAAGAAAGGATAGACATCTGTCACCTTCAGAAGTGGGCAACTTTATAATGCATCCATGTACTGGCTTTTTCTTCTTCCCAGTTCCTTTCCCTTTGTCCTGCTCCCTGGCTCACATCCCAAATAAACCACTTGCACACAAACCTGTGTGTCAGGTTTTGCTTTGGGGGACCAAGGCTGATGTACCTTAGGAAAGTGCACCTTGGGAAATTAGGATCTCAATATTCTCATATATAAATTGTGGATAATACTTATTTTGAAGAATTGTGGGATTAGAGATAATGTATAAAGCACCTAGCAGAAATCTTTGGTAGCCATTATTATCATCTCCCTTCACATTTGTTGGGGCAAAATTTTACATCAATGACAAAATAGGGCCCTTTATGGATGTTCTTTCACATGAGCCTTAGGAATGGCTGGGATTTTGAAGAGTTTTCTGTTGGGAGTCTCCACTTTGCATTCAAAGATAACCTAAGTGGATTAGAAATAGAAATATATGCTGAAGGTAAAAAGATATCCTTGGGAAACTCATCCATGTGGAAATGAAAGGAATAAGGAAATGCTGACTTCATGGGACATGGCTCTGGCCTAGGTTCTATCACCCTTCCCTTCTGTCTCTAAAGTATAAATGTGAGACATACATAAGCACAGGAGAGATCACACACTCCCAATGGGTTTAGAGAAGAACACTGCTCTCTCTAGTTTGTTTTTAAAAGTGTTGAGAGCTTAATGTGCATTAAATATAAACATCAAACATTTTTGTTATAAATACACCTAATTTTTATGTATAGCCTCCCAATTACTGATATTGGAAAATTAGTGATAGTCGGTTCCAGGGAAACTCAATCAATTTGGTGTTTCCTGTTTCTTTCTCTGCTTGATGTTACATCTAAGTTCATGGAAGAAAAGGAAAGGGAGCCAGGCATTAAATATCATGAAGTCACTGGGGTCAGGAGAAAAGAGGATGTCTAGTGCTTGGATGCCATATTTCCATGCTGGCAGCTGCTGAAATGTACCCAGGCCTCCCTGGTACCTAGTTTTTCATTCCTACCTGCTGTTCCACTGTGTAAATCTGCTATATTTTCCTGAGTTTGATAGCATGAACTGTCTGGGTCCTTCAGTATCTCATGCCCTGGCTCTGCTATTCTCAACTTCATAAGGAAAAACATTTTCTTATTCCCTATGATGCCTTGGGCATTCTGTGAAATTGTCTCAGGCAACACAAACAGCTGTGGTAGATAGAATAATGACCTCCCGAAGATGCCTATGTCCTGATCCCTAGAATCTGTGAATATGCTGTGTTTCATGGCAGAAGGAAATTAAAGGTTGCAGATAGAATTAAGGTATTTAATCAGTGGCCTTAAAACAGGAAGATCATCCTGGATTATCCAGTGGGCCCATGTAATCACAAGGGCACTTAAACATGGAAGAGGGAAACAGAAAAGTCATTGGTACAGTGAGTCAGTGTGAGAAAGCCTTGGCTGGTTATGGTTGACTTTCAAGATGAAAAGGGGAGGACATGAGAAAAGAAATATGGAAACCTCTAGAAGCTGGAAAAGGCAAGAAAACAAATTATGCCCTAAACCCTCCAGAAGGGACTGCAACTCTGCCCATACCTTGATTTTAGCTCATTGAGACCCATTTCTGTCAGCCTTGGACTTGGGAAAACCAGTAACTCTGACCAGTTACATATTCTTCCAAATACACTAACTATGCCAAGACCCTGTAAGAACCTCTTAAGCTGTTTCCTCCCCTAAGTAAGAAAGTTTGGAATGCCCTAGCTGCTGCTTACATAGGAGAAGTGTCCAGAAATAAAGAAAAACTAGCAAAAAAACACAAAGATCCTCCAGTTAATAGATAAACAATATTATTATATCAGCCAGTTATTCTTTAAAATACTGTTTTGATTGAATTCAATGATTTTCATTTTTAATGTGGACTGTATGCGTGTATGTGTGTTTCTATACAACACACAGAGATGCAAATGTGCGTATACTTATTTACAATGAAGGAAAGTGGAAGGACAGGTAACAGCAAAGCAGTGAAAAGAAGATAGAAAGCAGGAAGAACTAGAGAGGAGAACTCAACAGGACAGAGAGAAAGAAGCAAGTCAGTGAGTGAGAATCTGCTGAACAGCTGCCCAGAGGTGCTCCTGCAAGCCAGAGCCAGACAACTCCTGGCTGAGGATGAGTAGACTTCTCCAGGCTTTCCCTAGGAAATAGTGACTCCCTCTTCCTGCCAATTCATATGAATGCTTTATTTTTTGCCTTCTTCATTAATTTATTTTCCATAGCTTTCTAATATTTATTCTCATTACTAAAATTTCCTAGGTATTCTACTGGAATTTTATAACAGTTGTCAACATTTAGTGAACATTTACATTTATTGAACACCCCTGATGTGCCAAATGTACTGTTAAGTAGGCAGTGGAGATGAGACACATGCCAAATGAACAACGATGATTGTTTTTCTTACTGAATTCCTGTAAAGGGCAGAAATAACAACATAAATCGTCAAAAGAGATGTAGAACTATTTACCCCAGCATTTTTGCCACATTCAAAGAATTTATAACTGTTTAATAAAGAAAATTATAATTTACTTATGCAATATAACATCTAAGTGAAATATCTGCATAAGAGTTTACAGTTTGTTCTATGCAGCGTACTCTCTTACCAAATCTATGAGCACTTATTATTATTATTATCATTTTTTCAGTTTTGCAATTAAGAAAACTGAATCTCAAGGAAGTTAAATGTTTTTACCCACGTCATTTGAAGTGGGGCTTGAACCCAGGTTTATTTATTTATTTATTTATTTATTTTTTTATTGCATTTTAGGTTTGGGGGTACATGTGCAGAACATGCAAGACAGTTGCATAGGTACACACATGGCAGTGTGTTTTGCTTCCTTTCTCCCCTTCACCCACGTTTGGCATTTCTCCCCAGGCTATCCCTCCCCACCTCCCCCTCCCACTGGCCCTCCCCATTTCCCCCCAATAGACCCCAGTGTTTAGTACTCTTCTCTCTGTGTCCATGTGTTCTCATTTTTCATCACCCACCTATGAGTGAGAATATGCGGTGTTTCATTTTCTGTTCTTGTGTCAGTTTGCTGAGGATGATGTTCTCCAGATTCATCCATGTCTCTACAAATGACACAAACTCATCATTTCTGATTGCTGCATAATATTCCATGGTGTATATGTGCCACATTTTTCCAATCCAGTCTATCATCAATGGGCATTTGGGTTGATTTCAGGTCTTTGCTGTTGTAAACAGTGCTGCAATGAACATTCGTGTGCATGTGTCCTTATAGTAGAATGATTTTAGTCTTTTGGATATATACCCAGTAATGGGATTGCTGGGTCAAATGGAATTTCTATTTCTAAGGCCTTGAGGAATCGCCACACTGTCTTCCACAATGGTTGAACTAATTTACACTCCCACCAACAGTGTAAAAGTGTTCCTTTTTCTCCACATCCTCTCCAGCATCTGTTGTCTCCAGATTTTTTAATCTTCATTCTAACTGGCGTGAGATGGTATCTCAATGTGGTTTTGATTTGCATCTCTCTGATGACCAGTGACAATGAGCATTTTTTCATATGATTGTTGGCCTCATATATGTCTTCTTTCGTAAAGTGTCTGTTCATATCCTTTGAACCCAGGTTTTTTAAAACTTCAGATTAGATGAATATTTTACCATACTCTCTTACTATATCATATGCCAGATATAGTAATAAAATGTGAATTTTGTGATGTATTATACTTTATATTTTCTTTTACAAGCTGTTGAATGTATGTGCTTAGTTCATTCAGTAGCCATCATATGTTCGGTAGCAGTTTTTACATAGACTGGAGCATTTGAATTCATTTTAGTACAAAAGAGTTTACCTTTCCACATTTGATTGACAACAGATGCTCTTTCACTGGGTAGAAAGACAATTTCAAAGTTTTCCTATGTGAAATCTTCAAGAGTGCAGAAGTGTAGATTACCCAAAGTCAAATAGTAAATTTCAAGCCTACCATTAAAAGACTAAAAATGTGAAAGCCACTGGTAAAATATGGCGTGCAAGCAACCATTCTCAATGTCAAAAGTTTTCTAATTTCAGTCTTCGTTGATTACACTGAAGAAAGAAAATTTTTAATAGAAAAAAGTGTGCTATAGAGGACTCAAGATGGCGCTGTGAGAACAACCCAGGATTGGAGCTCTTCTCATTGAATCCGCAAACAGTGAGTCAGAGCGGCATTTCCAGTCTGATCTTTGTTGCCCACAGAACGGGGAAACTCCCAAGTATAAAAAAGACATGGGACGCCAGGCAGTAGGTCTGCCTGGCGAAGCCGGCAGCTGGGGCAGCGGCGGCCGGCCCTACCCAGCAATCCCCACAGGGCGCGCTTGTCCGGGTGCCCTGTTGAACCGGCAACCTGAGACTTGAGAGGGCTGGACTTGAGACTGAATGAGACTTGGACAGTAGGCAAGCCCAGGGGATTGCAGGGATTGGGATACCCAGTGGGACGAACAAAACCGCGATTTCAAACTATCCCGAGCAGACGTCCGAGACGCTCTGTGGGGGAGGGGCGTCCACCACTACCGAGGCAACCCGCCCCAACTGAGATACACGCCCATTGCTGACGCAGCCTGCCGTTGCAGAGGCAACACGCTACAACGAAGAGACTCTGCCGCAGGGCGTGGTGGAGACCACAGCAGAGCTGGCAGGAACAGCGTGAATCACACAACGGCAGGGCGGAGCCTCGGCAGCCAAACAGTGGCTAGTCTGCCTTCTAGCTGGGCAGGACACCTGATCGGACATCCAAAAATAAAGCCCAAACCCCTCAACACAGAGCATTTGAGAAAAAAAAAGGGTTTTTTAATGAGCTCTGTTGCAGCAGAATAAAACATAGCAGCCTAACAGCCCTGAATGAACAACAGAGTGCATAGCTCAGCAATTAAACCCCTATAAAGTACAAACTGTCTCCTCAAGCAGCTCCCTGACCCCTCTATATCCAAAAGACTGACATTAGGCAGGCATCATCCTGGGACAAAGAGAGCAGAAAAAGAAAGTGGTAGCATCCCTCGCTGTGCCACAGCTACTAGAGGTGCACCCCAGACAAGCAGGGTCTGGAGCGGACCTCAGCAGTCGTACAGCGAAGGGGCTAGACTGGTAGAAGGAAAACCAAGCAACAGAAATACTTCATCATCAACATTCTGGGTGTCCACTCAGAGACCCAAACGAAAAGTCAGCAACTACGCAGACGACCAGTGGACAAATCCACAAAGATGGGAAGAAACCAGCGCAACAAGGAGGAAAACACCCGAAACCAGAACACCTCGCCTCCTAGAAAGGACCAAAACTCCTCACCAGCAAGGGAGCAAAGCTGGACGGAGAATGACTGTGACGAAATGACGGAATTAGACTTCAGAAGATGGATAATGAGAAACTTTTGTGAGCTAAAAGATCATGTATTAAATCAATGCAAAGAAACTAAGAACCTTGAAAAAAGATTTGAAAAAAGATTCGAGAAAATGATAACAAGAATGGATACCTTAGAGAGGAATATGAATGAATTAAAGGAGCTGAAAAACACAATACGAGAACTTCGCGAAGCAAACACAAGGTTCAATAGCCGAATTGACCAAGCAGAAGAAAGAATATCTGAAGTCGAAGACCAACTCAATGAAATAAAACAAGAAACCAAGATCAGAGAAAAAAGCACAAAAAGGAATGAACAAAGTCTCCAAGAAATGTGGGACTATGTGAAAAGACCTAACCTACGTTTGATAGGTGTACCAGAAGGGGACGAAGAGAATGAATCCAAGCTGGAAAATACTCTTCAGGACATCATCCAGGAAAATTTCCCCCACCTAGCAAGACAAGCCAACACTCAATTGCAGGAAATACAGAGAACACCACAAAGATATTCCGCAAGAAGAGCAACCCCAAGGCACATAATCGTCAGATTCAACAGGGTTGAAATAAAGGAGAGAATACTAAGGGCAGCCAGAGAGAAAGGTCGGGTCACCCACAAAGGGAAGCCCATCAGACTCACAGCAGATCTCTCAGCAGAAACACTACAAGCCAGAAGAGAGTGGGGGGCCAATATTCAACATTCTTAAAGAAAAGAACTTCCAACCCAGAATTTCATATCCAGCCAAACTGAGCTTCAGAAGTGAAGGAAGAATAAAATCCTTTGCAAACAAGCAAGTACTCAGAGATTTTGTCACCACCAGGCCTGCTTTACAAGAGCTCCTAAAAGAGGCACTACACATAGAAAGGATCAATCAGTACCAGCCATTCCAAAATCACACTGAATGCTAAAGAGCTTCAACATAATGAAGAATCTACAACAACTAACAGGCAAAACAGCCACTTAGCATCAAAATGGCAGTATCAAATTCACACATAACAATATTAATCCTAAATGTAAATGGACTAAATGCACCAATCAAAAGACACAGACTGGCAAATTGGATAAAAATCCAAAACCCATCAGTGTGCTGTATCCAGGAAACCCATCTCACATGCAAGGATACACAAAGGCTCAAAATAAAGGGATGGAGGAAGATTTACCAAGCTAATGGAAAGCAAAAAAAAGCAGGAGTTGCAATTCTCATCTCTGATAAAATAGACTTTAAAGCAACAAAGATCAAAAGAGACAAAGAAGGCCATTACATAATGGTAAAAGGATCGATACAACAAGAAGAGCTAACGATCCTAAACATATATGGACCCAACACAGAAGCACCCAGATACATAAGGCAATTTCTTAATGACTTACAAAAGGACTTAGACTCCCACACAATAATAGTGGGAGACTTTAACACTCCACTGTCAATACTAGACAGATCAACCAGACAGAAAATCAACAAGGATATCCAGGGCTTGAACTCAGACCTGGAGCAAGCAAACCTGGTGGACATTTACAGAACTCTCCACCCCAAATCCACAGAATACACATTCTTCTCAGCACCACATCACACCTACTCTAAAATTGACCACATAATTGGAAGTAAAGCACTGCTCAACAAATGCAAAACAACTGAAATCATAACCAACAGCCTCTCAGACCATAGTGCAATCAAGTTAGAACTCAGAATTCAGAAACCGACCCAGAACCGCACAGCTTCATGGAAACTGAACAACTGGCTCTTGAATGTTGACTGGGTAAACAACGAAATGAAGGCAGAAATAAAGAAGTTCTTCCAAACCAATGAGAACGAAGACACAACGTGCCAGAACCTCTGGGACGCATTTAAAGCAGTCTCTAGAGGAAAGTATATAGCAATAAGTGCCCATATGAGGAGAATGGAGAGATCCAAAATTGACACCCTATCGTCAAAATTGAAAGAGCTAGAGGAGCAAGATCAAAAAAACTCAAAACCCAGCAGAAGACAAGAAATTACTAAGAGCAGAGCTGAGCTGAAGGAGATTGAGACACGAAAAACCCTTCAAAAAATCAATAAATCCAAGAGCTGGTTTTTTGAAAAGATCAACAAAATAGACAGACCACTAGCCAGATTGATTAAAAATAAAAGAGAGAACAACCAAATAGATGCAATAAAAAATGATAAAGGGGAAATCACCACAGATTCCACAGAAATTCAAACCATCATCAGAGAATATTACAAACAACTATATGCACATAAACTAGTAAACCTGGAAGAAATGGATAAATTCCTGGACTCCTGTGTCCTCCCAAGCCTAAACCAGGAGGAAGCTGAAACTATGAATAGACCAATAACAAGGTCTGAAGTCGAGGCAGCAATTAAGAGCCTACCTCACAAAAAAAGCCCAGGTCCAGACGGGTTCACAGCCGAATTCTACCAGACACACAAGGAGGAGCTGGTACCATTCCTTCTAAAACTATTTCAAACAATCCAAAAAGAGGGAATCCTTCCCAAATCATTTTATGAGACCAACATCATCCTGATACCAAAACCCGGCAGAGACCCAACGAGAAAAGAAAACTTCAGGCCAATATCCATGATGAACATAGATGCAAAAATCTTCAATCAAATATTGGCAAGCCGATTGCAACAGCAAATCAAAAAACTTATTCATCATGATCAAGTAGGATTCATCCCGGGGATGCAAGGCTGGTTCAACATATGCAAGTCTATCAACGTAATTCACCACATAAACAGAACCAAAAACAAAAACCACATGATTATCTCAACTGACGCAGAGAAGGCATTTGACAAAATTCAACAGCCCTTTATGCTAAAAACCCTCAATAAACTCGGTATCGATGGAACGTATCTCAAAGTAATAAAAGCTATTTATGACAAACCAACAGCCAATATCATACTGAATGGGCAAAAACTGGAAGCATTCCCTTTGAAATCTGGCACTAGACAAGGATGCCCTCTCTCACCACTCCTATTCAATATAGTACTGGAAGTTCTAGCCAGAGCAATCAGGCAAGAAAAAGAAATAAAGGGTATTCAAATAGGAAAGGTGGAAGCCAAATTGTCTCTATTTGCAGACGACATGATAGTATACCTAGAAGACCCCATTGCCTCAGCCCAAAAACTCCTGAAACTGATAAACAACTTCAGCAAAGTCTCAGGATATAAAATCAATGTGCAAAAATCACAAGCATTCGTCTACACAAATAACAGACTTAAAGCAAAATCAAGAGCGAACTGCCATTCGCAATTGCTACAAAAAGAATAAAATACCTTGGAATACAACTCACAAGGAACGTAAGGGACCTCTTCAAGGAGAACTACAAACCACTGCTCAACGAAATCAGAGAGGACACAAACAGATGGAGAAACATTACATGTTCATGGTTAGGAAGAATTAATATCGTGAAAATGGCTATACTGCCCAAAGTAATTTACAGAATCAACACTATCCCCATCAAGCTACCATTGACTTTCTTCACAGAACTGGAAAAAACCACCATGAACTTCATATGGAACCAAAAGAGAGCCCGCATAGCCAAGTCAATTCTAAGCAAAAAGAACACAGCGGGAGGCATCACACTACCGGATTTCAAACTATACTACAAGGCTACAGTAATCAAAACAGCATGGTACTGGTACCAAAACAGAGATATAGACCAATGGAACAAAACAGAGGCACCGGAGGCAACACAACATACATACAACTATACAATCTTTGATAAACCTGACAAAAACAAGCAATGGGGCAAGGATTCCATGTTTAACAAATGGTGTTGGGAAAACTGGCTAGCCATGTGCAGAAAGTAGAAACTGGACCCCTTCCTGACACCTTACACTAAAATTAACTCCAGATGGATTAAAGACTTAAACATAAGACCTGGCACCATAAAACCCTAGAAGGAAATCTAGGCAAAACTATCCAGGACATAGGAGTAGGCAAGGACTTCATGAACAAAACACCAAAAGCATTGGCAACAAAAGCCAAAATAGACAAATGGGACCTAATGAAACTCCACAGCTTCTGCACGGCAAAAGAAACAGTCACTAGAGTGGATCGGCAACCAACAGAATGGGAAAAAATTTTCGCAGTCTACCCATCTGACAAAAGGCTGATATCCAGAATTTACAAAGAACTCAAGCAGATTTACAGGAAAAAAACAAACAAGCCCATTCAAAAGTGGGCAAAGGATATGAACAGATACTTTACGAAAGAAGACATATATGAGGCCAACAATCATATGAAAAAATGCTCATCGTCACTGGTCATCAGAGAGATGCAAATCAAAACCACATTGAGATACCATCTCACGCCAGTTAGAATGGCGATCATTAAAAAATCTGGAGACAACAGATGCTGGAGAGGATGTGGAGAAAAAGGAACACTTTTACACTGTTGGTGGGAGTGTAAATTAGTTCAACCATTGTGGAAGACAGTGTGGCGATTCCTCAAGGCCTTAGAAATAGAAATTCCATTTGACCCAGCAATCCCATTACTGGGTATATATCCAAAAGACTCTAAATCGTTCTACTGTAAGGACACATGTACACGAATGTTCATTGCAGCACTGTTTACAATAGCAAAGACCTGGAATCAACGCAAATGCCCATTGATGATAGACTGGATTGGAAAAATGTGGCACATATACACCATGGAATATTATGCAGCAATCAGAAATGATGAGTTCGTGTCGTTTGTAGGGACATGGATGAATCTGGAGAACATCATCCTCAGCAAACTGACACAAGAACAGAAAATGAAACACCGTATATTCTCACTCATAGGTGGGTGATGAAAAATGAGAACACATGGACACAGAAAGGGGAGTACTAAACACTGGGGTCTATTGGGGGGAAAAGGGGAGGGCCAGTGGGAGGGGGAGGTGGGGAGGGATAGCCTGGGGAGAAATGCCAAATGTGGGTGAAGGGGAGAAGAAAAGCAAAGCACACTGCCATGTGTGTACCTACGCAACTGTCTTGCATGCTCTGCTCATGTACCCCAAAACCTATAATCCAATAAAAAATTTAAAAAAAATAAAAATTAAAAAAAATAAAAGATGCAAGCAATAAAAAAAAAAGTGTGCTTAAAACTTTTGCATAAGATTGATAAATTCATAACGCTAAAAAATTATAAATTTTAAAATGTAAAAGCTTTTCCAAAAATTTAAATTGTATTCTGAGAGGAGCTCTCAACACTAGTCATCTGCAGACATTCTCTGACCCTGCTGAGGGAAGTGTTACTGCCTATGATGTTTTCCTCCCTGGAGAACTCCAAGAAATCTCCCACTCTGTCAGTTGCTAGCTCTAAATCTTAGTCTAATCTCAGTTCCAAATTAGCCATGTGGCTGTGAATGAGTTACTTAATGTGTCTGGGACTCAGTTTCTTTATCTAGAATTTAATTCATTGCAAAGATGTTTATTGAGCTTTTGTATGACTAACTCTCATTGAGCTCTTACTATGTACCAGAATATTCTAAGTGCTTGATATATATAAAATTTCAAAAACACTATAAGTTATGAGCTGTTATTATTTCAAATTTACAGATGAGGAAACTGATGCCCAGAAAGATTAAGTCACTTGCCTAAACTCACACAGCTAGTAGAAGTGCTACGACTAAGACTTGAGCGTAAGAAGTTCACCTCCAGCATCTGTTTAGTTAACCATCTCATTATGTGTCAGTTAGGATGGGTACAGCAAAAAAACAGGAAACTCAGCCAGAAGAAAGTTTACAATTAGAATATTTATTATCTTACAAGCCTGAGATTCCAAAGACTGGTGGTACCAGGGCTGATTTAATGGTTCCATTATATCATCAAGGACCTGGGCTATCCCCTGTCTTCCACTCTGCTTCCCTCAGCATGTTGGCTCTTGTCTCCCAGGCTTGACTCTTTCTATTCAAAGGATAGCTGCTGTAACTGTAGGTATCACATGCTCATTTTTATCAGGGAGGAAATCTTTCCCAAAAGCCTCAAGAGACTGGTCAAAACTGGATTACGTGTCCATCCTTAAGCCAGGCACTAGCAAAGGAGAATGAGATTATAATTTTGCTTAGACCAATTATGGTTAACCCTTAAGTCTTGGGGAGTGCCTATCTTTACTGAGGACTTTTCCTCTGTGAGAATTTTATGAGTAAGAAAGGGTGGGATGCTTGGCAATTGGGTAGGGAAGGACAATGACTACCACTGTGGTTAAAAGCTAATTCCTAAGTTCATTGCATTTACTTATTTTGTCTCTTAGCCTCTTTTACCTTCTGGATTCAACAGTAAACAAGTCCTAATCAGACTGTCCTCCAGATTTACAAACATAGTATAGTTCTTCATTCACTGAAACATGAAGTCTCATCTTTAGAGAACACAAAAGTCCTGTCCTACCTGGGTGTACATTCCATTTGCCTCTCCAGTAACAACAGCTTCTCCCCACCATGTTATATACAGCCAAAGTGAAGGAGAATTGCTTGCAGTTCCCTGTGCACACAAAGTTACTTTGTTTGTGTCTTCAATTCATACCGTTCCTTCTGCCTCAACTACCTTCCTCTTCTTGCCTCCTGGGAACTGTTACCCTAATAGTATTGTGTACAATTTAGTGAGAGATAGAAAATTTGGAAACAAGAGAATCCACGTGCAAAACAATTTTGTACCATCTAAGTGAGAGGGTGGTAAAGCGGATCCCAAAGGAGGTTTTATAGTTTTACTTTCCAAGGTTTCAGTTACATACCATCAAACATAGTCCAAAAATACTGAATGGAACATTCCAGAAACAACCAATTCATAAAGTTTTTAAAGGTGTGCTGTTCAGAGTAGCATAATAAAATCTGTCCTTCTCTTTGCCTAGAACATAAACCACCCTTTGTTCAGTGAATCCACACTATAGATGCTGCCTACCCGTTAGTCACTTAGTAGCCAGCTTGGTTATCAGATGGACTATTACAGTATTGCAGTGTTTGTGTTCAAGTCACCTTCATTTTACACCATAGGGGCCCTGAAGCACAAGAGTAATGTCCCTGGCAATTCAACTTTACCAAAGGGAAGCCATTAAGTGTTTCCTATAAGTGAAAAAGTGAAAATTCTTGACTTAATGAAAGGAAAAAAAATTGTATGCTGAAGTTGCTAAGATCTATGGCAAGAATGGATCCCTTATCCTTAAATTTGTGAAGAAGGAAAAAAATTTTCCAGCTTTTTTATCACATCTCAAACTGCAAAAGTTACAGTTATGGTGTGTGAGAAATAGTTAGTTAATATAGAAAAGGCATTAAATTTGTGGGTGGAAGATATGAACAGAAAAGTGTTCTGATTGACAGCAACGTGTTGTGCCAGAAAGCATTGGGCCTATATGAAGACTTAAGTAAGGGATCCCCTGAAACAAGTGACACCAAGCCATCTGCTGCAAGTAAGAGATGGTTGCACAGATTCAGAAATACAGAAGGCCAACTGGAGCCTCATGCTACCTCACAATGCCTACCTCATTCACCTCACATCATCTCATCACGTTGGCATTGCAGCATTGCACCCACTCACATCATCACAAGAAGAAGTGTGGTATAGCACAGTAAGATATTTTGAGAGACAGACCACATTCATATAGTGGGTTTTTCCCAATATGTTGTTGTATAAGTAAGAGACTGACAACATAATAATAAAATAGAACACTTATATGTCTTACTATGCCTTCTTTACAAACTTTATCATAGGTATATATGTCTAGGAGAAAACATAGTATATACATTCAAAGTTTGAGGCATCCACTGGGGCCTTGAAATGTATCCCTTAAGGATCAGGAGGACTACTGTAGATGAAGACGAATTTGCTGAGTTAAAACTGACAAGTAGGAGGAAAGTGTCAAATTTGGGTGTCTTTGAGGATGGTGAGGCCAGATAGTCAAATTGAGAGTGGACATGGAAGAAGGTCAGTTCTACTAAGCACATCTTGCAACTGAAGTAATCATGGGATCACTATGAGGAAATTGTCCATCAAGAGCTGAATGACAGGATGTGAAGCTCAGGATATAAGCTTGACCTAATGATTTAGAAGTCATATGATATGATTTGGCTGTGTCCCCACCCAAATCTCATCTTGAATTCTAGCTCTCATAATTCCCGCATGTTATGGGAGGAACCTGATGGGAGGTAATTGAATCATGGGGTGGATCTTTCCTGTGCTGTTCTCGTAATAGTGAATAAGTGTCATGAGATATGGTGGTTTTATAAACGGGAGTGCCCCTGCACAAGCCCTTTTGCCTGCTGCTATTTAAGATGTGACTTGCTCCTCCTTGCCTTCTGCCATGATTGTGAGGTCTCAGCCATGTGGATCTCTGAGTTAATTAAACCTCTTTCTTTTATGCTAATAAAGACATACCCAATCTCAGGTATGTCTTTTATTAGCAGTGTGAGAACAAACTAATGTATCATAGTATAGATATGATAGATGGAGCCATTTTTTTTTCTGATTTTCTTCTCTTTACAGAGAGGATGACTGCAAAGTGGGCATGTGTGAGTCCATGAAACTAGGGCAGGACAGAGAAACAGCCCTTAGCAGAAGCAATGGAACATGAATCATTGGACCAGAATGGAAACCAAGACTAGAGAATAGCAAGGTCTAGTGGAAGAATTAAACCTAAAGTAGTTGTAAAAGTTGAGAATAGCCACAGGTCATTGGATGTGGGCTAAAAGTGAAGAAAAAAATTCAAGAAGTGTCTGAAATGAGTACTCGGAGATAAAGTGTGAAGTTAAATAAAAATTGGAGGGCTAAGAAATATGAGATAAAGGAAGAAGAGTTTATAACATCAGGCAGAGGTGGTCTGAGTGACACTGGCTTGAAGACATGGCAGGTGCCCACTGTAGAGCTTTGGCAGTCTTGTTTGTGGGTGGACGTGTCAGGATTCTTTAGAGAAGCAGAATTCATATCGATGCATGAGCAGGAACAATTTGGAGGTTAGTCCTCAAAAGTTGATAGGATAAAAAGAGAAAAAGGAAGAATACAAAAACCTGATGACCAACACACTTACAAGGTAAGCAAAGGAAGAAAAAAAAAAACACAAAATATCCAAAAACAGGTCACTCACCACCTAAGAGAAAAAATAGTTGAGGGGACGAATAAGACAGTATCTATGATCTCCTCTGGCTCTGAAATGGTATGATTCTCAGAGAGAGTTCAGAAAAAAAGATCTCATTCATCTAATACACTTATTAATTTACTGATATCAGTAACGGATTTGGGGACAGTAGGCATAGAAATATAATTCCTTCTGAAACCAAGAAAGAAATATGATAGATAATTCTCAGTTTTTTATGTAAAACAAAAATATCATCAAATTTAGTTTTTCTTCCCTGCTTCTCCAATGAAGGATGACATGACTGCTTGTTCTCCAGTGGGAGTAAATAAAATGCTAGGAATTCAGGGACTCCAGCTTCTGAATGCCACTCTGCTTTATCTGTAGGAAGGGAATTGGTGACATCTGTCTCAGTGAGGATGTGGTGACAGCTCAAGAACACACAGGCACTGAGAGGGACCACATCCTTCTGAATCCCTTTGGATTGAAGAGCTTGCCTCTGAAGGCCTTGGGAATCAGAATGAGCTTGGAGGATTTTTATGAGGTAAAATGGCAGGCAAGTTTTGATGAATTGAAAGGAAGAGAATTTCACATGCCATTAAAATCTTTCTTTAAAATAACATGTGATTTCATCATATGGCATACTGTTTCATCTTGGTTTGATTCACAAACTTTGAAGAATAAGCGAACAAAGAGAGTGGCATAAATTTCTGGAAAAAGATTCCTTGATTCCTGTAGGGGGAAACCCTGCAAGTGCCTTGGCAAGGGTCTAAAGCCTCAGCCTGTTCCTATATAAATATTGATTTAGAAAAGAATTAGAAATGTATGCATGGCATACATTTCTGGAAAAAGTTTCCTTGATTCTTCTCTGGCAGAGCTGCCTTATGACTTAGGTAGACCCCAGAAACATCTGTCTTCATGGGCTCCTGCTGTGAAAAAAAAAATACAAAAATCATACTTTAGAACTGTATTAGTATAAAGACAAATTGAATCCAGGCTGGGTTATTATATATTCATTGTTATTAGATTCATTGTTTTTCTTCGGTGAGAGAAATAACAAAAAAATGTTGTGGATGCCTAAAAGTATTGTTGGTGCTGACCTTGTCATGCCTATTGTGTGGCCCCTGAATACCAGCCCTGTTGCTAGGAACACCTTTCTGCTTTTCCTGACCATGCCTGAGTCCCACTGCCAGACTCTGCTTCTCCATGGAACCCTGCTTGACTGATCCTGCCTGTGGGAATGCCTCCAATATTTATTGTCTGTCTGATTCATTATGCAATTAGTGTAGTCTGTGATCTATTAACATTTATCTTTTATGTATGAGTATTTTTATTCCAAATAAATTTTAAGTTGTTTTAGGCCAGGGACCATGGCTTATACCCTTCCTTCTCCTCAGTATTTACCACGTTCAGTGATGGCTGCCATTTATTGAACACATGCCATGTGCCAGGCAGTTCGGCTTACACATGAAATTATTCTCACTTTCCAGAAAAATGCAGCTAATGGACGAAAAGCAACTTGTTCTAGGCCTCCCTTCCAGACCCAGAATATCAGTGTAAGTTTCTCTGGTTCTGAAGTCAACCATTTTTCTCCTCAATAATGTCCACATGCGGGTTGTGGTGACAATGATGAAGATGAATGGGGGTAGGGAGAAGGGAAATAATAAGAAATCAGTGTAAAATCTCAACAGGTGTTTAAACTCTGCATAGTAAAACAAACTTAAAGCACATCTTGTTTAGGTCTAGCAATTTTTTCATAATTTATTTGAAATCTTTATTCTAAGTGTTTTTGATGATAAGAGGTATTCATTTACCATAGTGACAACAATGAGATAAATCACTTGTCCTTGCCATAAGGAAATTCCTCACTTCAATACCTTGAATATTTCTCACATTTCAATATCTTGTCTTCTTATTTTATTTTTTAAAAGGAGAGACTAGAAAGAAAAGTAATTTATTTCCAAGGACAATATGGTCAGATACTAATTCTCCCTTTAATACGTCCTAATCACACCCCATGTTTCAACCGATGTTGGGCAATGTCAGAGTTAAGCCCAATAACATCTATTCAAGTAATTTCAAATTTGAAGCAATATTAGTTATCCATGGATAAATCAAACACCAGTATGTTTGTATCTTATATGATTTCATTATAATTCATGGAGAGACTTATGATCTTTCCATTTTGTCATGATACCATATAGTAGTCAATGAATATTAAGTTGTTTCTTTCTTAGCTATTTTTCCTCCACAGTTTCAAGTGGGAACAGATTTCACCCATGTGTTGCAGTTTGTCCATTTAAAATCTTACCTGCCCAGCATGTGGGAAATCACAGAAACCCAGAAGAGAACCCTGTTTTTACATATTCAAAGTTTGGTGTCATAGAAAGAGGATTTATTGTCTGTCTGACTCATTATGCAATTAGTGTAGTCTGTGATCTATTATCATTTATCTTTTATGTATGAGTCTTTTTATTCCAAATAAATTTTAAGTTGTTTGAGGCCAGGGACCATGACTTATATCACTTCTCCTTGGACGACCTCTGCACCCAAGTACACCTGACCATGGATCCTTCCTCTACCACTTAAAGCTGGTGTAGCCTCAGGCGTGTTTCTTGATTCTATATGCTCGTATACAAACTGATGATAAAGAGTATTTATCTTTACAGGTTAATTGTAAGGCTAGGACATTTGCTATGCAAAAAACTTCACCCAGTCTCTAGCGTGTAGTAGGTGCTTACTAGATGCTAGTTTATTAATATCATCGATATTATCATTACCATCTCTGAATGGTGCCGAAGGACTAGTTAGAAAAGTTAAGATAAAAACAGCTCTTGAATTTATTCACTTGGGCCTTGATATGGACTGGGCCTTTTATGTTGCCAAAATAGCCAGGGAAACATGAGTGTAAAGTCACATTAAAATGTTTCATGCAGGGAAAAATAAGTGGTCTCCTAACTTGATTTTGCTCATTTATTTTTCCAGCAAGCATTAAACCATAATCAGGCTCTTACAGCTGGAAACATCACATAGCAATTAGAGTTTCACATGTCACAACTCCGGCCTTTTGGGAAAGAGATGCTACTGACATACCAGCCCATTCTATCCTCTGCAGCCTCATGTCCCCTTTGTTACAAACAGCATTTTGTAATACACTTTTACTACCCTGAAATGAAACTCGTAGATAAAACAGCCTATCTTCTCATTGGGTTTTTTTTTTTTTTAAATGCCCTAAGTATCTATCATTAAAGGGAAAAGAAAAGGAAAGTAATATACAATAAAATAATCTAAAATGCTAAGGCACAACTACATTGGGGAGCTTAATAAAGTTGCCAGACACTTTTGCTTAAAAATAGTATCACCTTGACTGCAATGCCTACAAATACAGATTGATACAGATGGCTGAATTGGCAACTCAGACACCAAGAGCTGTATTACATCTTTGATGTTATTTTCTGAAATGGTGAATGACTCTTGATAAAGTTCCAAACATAGCAAAGCACGATCTTTCCTTAATTTATATAATTGTGTCCCTGGAAAATTTAGTGTGTATTAAACTGTGCAAAAATCTTCGGTGTTATATGTATATATGGAGTTAGGCGCCAAGCCAAGACAGTTATAAAAAGGTTTTTCATGGACACAAATGCCTGGAGGGACATCCCAAATTTATCCAAACTTGAACTTGGGACAATTTTTCATTGCATGCAATTGTCTTGCCCATTGCAGAGCGTCTAGCATCAGTGGCCCTTCCTCATTTTAAGGTTAGTAGTGCTTGCTAATTACTGGGACCAAGAAAAATCATTAATTTTTCAAAACATCCTCTAGGGGGCGGTCCTGCTCCCATTCAGACTGCCGCTCTAGTCATACTAAGCACTTGGAATTCTCTCAACAGCCCGCCTTTGCTTATTCTTTTTATTCTCTGCAGGACATGCTCTTCCTCTACTTGGCCTTGCTATTAATGGCTTAACCCTAAAGACCCGCATCAGATATCTCTAGTCTAGGAAGTCATCTGTAAAGCTCCAGTTGCCTTCCCTTTGTGTTCTCACAAGACCCTCTGTTTAAGGAATTTCAACTTGGATTCTATAGTATTATCTGTTTTCCTACATCATGTAAGCACTCATGAAGGCAGAATCAATGAGTCAATTTATTTTCCTTTATCTTTATTTACTTAATTTTACCTCTTCAAATTTAAATTTGTTGCTTTCAGCCTGCCAGCTTTGAAGAATAGAAGAAGTTCTGACGAAGAGAGGTTCCCTGCAGTGCAGCACCTCTGTCTTGCCAGATTGTGGTCAGACTGCTTCTTTTTTTTTTTTGTACTTTGGGCTCTGGGGTACATGTGCACAACCTGCATCCTGCAGGATTGCTGCATAGGTACATACATTCCATGGTGGTTTGTCCATTCGCCCTACCCTCAACCCAGCCCCCCCGCCCCCCCCCCACATCAGTCATTTCTCCCGGTGTTATCCCTCCCCATCCTCCCCGCCTCCCCTCTTTCCCTCGCGCCCCCTCCCCTTCACCCCCTCACCTAACCCAGTGGGTGTTGTTCTCTTCCCTGTGCCCAAATGTTCTCATTGTTCATCATCCGCCTATGAATGAAAACATGCCAGTGTTTGGTTTTCTGTTCTTGTGTCAGTTTGCTGAGAATGATGGTTTCTAGATTCATCTGTGTCTCTACAAAGGCTGCTTCTTTAATCGGGCCCCTGATCTATTCCTCCTCACTAGGCAAGTCTTCCCTGGAGCGGCTTCAGCCACTCCAGCAAGGGTTCTACAGACAAAGCTCTGATTTCTCCCTGGGATGAAGCTCCCCCAGGGAAGAGCACCCGCCATCTCCACAGTTCGATAAACTCGGCCATTCCAGCCTGACAACTTTGGAAAATACAAACGGTCCAGGCAAGGAATGGTCCCCGGCAATGCTGCTCACCTACTCTACCAAAGGTCAGTCAGACTGCTTCTTGGGGCGGGTCCCTGATCCGGGACCTCCCAATAGGGGTCTCCAGCCACTTCCTACAGGCACGTTCTTGCTGGCAACTTGTTAAGTGACGCCCTGGGATGGAGCTTCCAGAGGAAAGAGCAGGCGGCCATCTTGGCAGTTTTGCAGGCTTCACTGGCCATACCTCCAGGTATGGGGAATAACTGAAGCAACCAGGGTCTGGAGCAGACCCCCAGCAAACTGCAGCAGCACTGTGGGAGAATAGCATGACTGTTGAAAGAAAAACAAACAGAAAACAGTAACATCAACAAAGAAGACCTCACCAAAAATACATTCATAGGTTAGCAACCCTCTAAGATCAAAGGCAGATAAGCCCACGAAAATGAGAAAGAATCAATGCAGAAATGCTGACAACTCAAAAAGCCAGTGTGTCTCTTCTCCAGCAAATGACAGCAACATCTCTTCAGCAAGGGCGCAGAACTGGGCTGAGGCTGAGATGCCTGAACTGACAGAAGTAGGCTTTGGAAGGTGGGTAATGATGAACTTCACTGAGCTAAAGAAGCATGTTATAATCTAATGCAAAGAAACCAGGAATCATGATAAAACAATATAGGAGCTGATAGCCAGAACATAACCAAACAGATGATGCTGAAAAACACAGCACAAGAACTTCACAATGCAATCACAAGTATCAATAGCAGAATAGACCAAGCAGAATAAAGAACCTCAGAGCTTGAAAAAAATTTCAGAGCTTGAAGACTATCATTCTGAAATAAGGCAGATAAGAATAGAGAAAAAAGAATGAAAAAGAATGAACGAAACCTATGAGAAATATGGTATTATGTAAAACGACCAAACCTACTACTGATTGGGATACCTGAAAGAGATGGGGAGATGGAACCAAGTTGGAAAACATACCTCAGGATGTCATCTAGGAGAACTTCCCCAATCTAACAAGATAGGCCAACATTCAAACTGAGGAAATGCTGAGAGAACCCCAGTAAGATACTCCATGAGAAGATCAATCCCAAGACACATAATAAGAAGATTCTTCAAGGTCAAAATGAAAGAAAAAATGTTACGGGCAGCCAGAGAGAAAGGCCAGGTCACCTACAAAGGGAAACCCATCAAACTAACAGAAGATCTCTCAGCAGAAACCCTACAAGCCAGAAGAGATTGTGGTCAGTATTCAACTTTTTTTAAAGACAGAGCCTCGCTCTATTGCACAAGCTGGAATGCAGTGGCATGATCTCAGCTCACTGCAACCTACACCTCCCAGGTTCAAGTGATTCTCCTGCTCCAAATACCCATCATGTGCAAAGACACGCATAAGCTTAAAATAAAGGGATAGAGGAAAGTTTACCAAGCAAATGGAAAACAGAAAAAAGCTGGGGCTGCAGTCCTAGTTTCTGACAGAACAGACGTTAAACCAATAAAGATTTAAAAAGACAAAGAAGATCATTACGTATTGGTGAAGGGTCAATTCAACAAGAAGAGCTAACCATTCTAAATATATATGCACCCAATACAGGAGCACCCAGATTCATGAAGTAAGTTCTTAGGGACCTACAAAGAGACATTGAGAATCCCAGGCAATAATAGTGAGACACTTCGCTATTAATATTAGGTCATTGAGATAGAAATTAACAAAGATATTCAGGACCTGAATGCAGCTCTGGATCAAGTGGACCTGACAGATATCTACAGAACTCTCCATGCCCAAACAACAGAATATACATTCTTTTCATTGCCACATGGCACTTACTCTAAAAGTGATCACATAATTGAAAGTAAAACACTTCTCAGCAAATGCAAAAGAACTGAAATTGTAACAAACAGTTCCTCAGGCCAATGCAGTCAAATTAGAACTCAAGATTAAGAATTTACTCAAAACCACACAACTACATGGAAATTGAACAACTGCTCCTGAATGACTCGAGTAAATAATGAAATTAAGGCAGAAATCAAGAAGTTCTTTGAAACTAATGAGAACAAACAGAAAATGCACCAGAATCTCCGGGACGCAGCTGAAGCAGTGTTAAGAGGGAAACTTATAGCACTAAATGCCCACCTCACAAAGTTAGAAAGATCTCAAGTTAATAATCTAACATCTCAACTGAAAGAACTAGAGAACCAAGAGCAAACAAAACCCAAAACTAGCAGAAGACAAGAAATAACCAGGATTCAGAGATGAATTGGAGGAGGTAAAAACATGAAAAACTCTTAAAAAAATCAACAAATCAAGGAGCTGTTTTTTTGCAAAAAAATTAATAAAATAGATGGGCCAGGTGTGGTGGCTCACAGCTGTAATCCAAGCACTTTGGGAAACTGAGGCAGGAAAATCTCCTGAGGTCAGGAGTTTGAGACCAAGATGGCCAATGTGGTAAAACTCCTGTCTCTACTAAAAATACAAAAATTGGCTAGGTGTGGTAGTGGGCACCTGTAATCCTGGCTACTGGGGAGGCTGAGGCAGGAGAATCGCTTGAACCCAGGAGGTGGAGGTTGAAGTGAGCTGAGATTGCACCATTGCACTCCAGCCTGGGTGACAAGAGCAAAACTCCATCTAAAAAAAAAAAAGATAAACTGTTAGCTAGACTAATAAAGAAGAAAAGAGAAAAATAAAATAAACACAATCAGAAATAAGGGGGTATTACCACTGACTCCACAAAAATGCAGACAACCATCATAGAATACTATAAACACTGCTATGCACATAAACTAGACAATCTAGAAGAAATGAATAGATTGCTGATCATATACACTGTCTCAAGACCAAACCAGGAAGAAATTTAATTGCTGAATACACCAACAACAAGTTCTGAAATTGAGGCAGTACTAAATAGCCTACCAACCAAAAAAAGTCCAGGACCAAATGAACTCACAGCTAAATTCTACCAGAGGTACAAAGAAGAGCTGGAACTATTTCTACTGAAACCATTCCAGAAAATCAAAAAGGAGAGACTCCTTCCTAAGTCATTCTATAAGGTCAGCATCATCCTAATACTAAAACCTGGCAGAGATACAACAAAAAAGAAAACTTCAAGCCAATATTCTTGAACATTGATGCCAAAAATCCTCAATAAAATACTGGCAAACCAAGTCCAGCAGCACATCAAAAAGTTTATCCACCACAACAAAGTAGGCTTTATCCCTGGGATACAAGATTGGTTCAACATACACAAATCAACAAATGTGATTCCGTCGCATTAACAGAACTAAAGACAAAAAACACAGGATTGTCTCAATAGATGCAGAAAAGATCTTTGGTAAAATTCAACATCTTTTCATATTAACGATGCTAAATAAACTAGGTATTAAAGAAACATACTTCAAAATAATAAGAGCTGTATATGACAATCCCATAGCCAATATCATACTGAATGGGCAAAAGTTGGAAGTATTTCTTTTGAAAACTTGCACAAGACAAGTCTACAGCACGGTACTGGTACAAAAACAGATACATAGACCGATGAAACAGAATACAGAACTCAGAAATAAGACTACACATCTACAACTATCTGATCTTCAACAAACCTGACAAAAACAAGCTATGGGGAAAAGATTCCCTATTTAATAAATGGTGCTGGGAGAACTGGCTGACCATATGCAGAAAATTTAAATATACAAAAAGTAACTCAAGATGGATTAAAGAATTAAGTGTAAAACCCAAAACTATAAAACCCTAGAAGAAAATCTAGGTAATAGCATTCAGGGCATAGGCACAGCTGAAGATTTCATAATGAAGATGTCAAAAGCAATCGCAACAAAAGCAAAAATGGACAAATGTGATATAATTAAACTGAGGAACTTCTGCACAGCAAAAGAAACAATCATCAGAGTGAACAGACAACCTACAGAATGAGAAAAATATTTTGTAGATGTGCAGTCTTATTTCTGAGTTCTGTATTCTGCTCCATTCGTCTATATGTCTGTTTTTGTACCAGTACTGTGCTCTTTGGTTACTGTAAACTAAAGAGCTTCTGCACAGCCCAAGAAACAACTATCAGGGTGAACAGGCAACCTACAGAATGGGAGAAAATGTTTGCAGTCTATCTATCTGACAAAGGTCTAATATCCAGAGTCCACAAAGAACTTAAACAAATTTACAAGAAAAAATAATGTAATTAAAAAGTGGGCAAAGGAGATTAACAGACACTTCTCAGAAGAAGACACACATGCAGCCAACAAACATGAAAAAAGCTCAATGTCACCGATCATTAGAGAAATCCAAATCAAAACCACAATGAGATACCATCTCACACCAGTCAGAATGGCTAAAAACTCAAAAACTAAGTGATGCTGATGAGGTTGTGGTAAAAAAAGGAGCACTTTTACACTGTTGGTGTGAGTGTAAATTAGTTCAACCATTATGGAAGACAGTGTGGCAATTCATTAAAGACCTAGACCATTTGACCCAGTAATACCATTACTAGGTATATACCCAAAGGAATATAAATCATCCTATTATAAAGACACATGCACACATATGTTCACTGCAGCACTATTTACATTAGCAAAGACATGGAATCAACCCAAATGTCCACCAATGAGAGCCTGGGTAAAGAAAATGTGGTACATATATATCATGGAATACTATGCAGCCATAAAAATGAGATCATGTCTTTTGTAGGGAGATGGATAGAGTTGGAAGCCATTATCCTCAGGAACAGAAAACCAGACACCACATGTCCTCCTTTATAAGTGGGAGCTGAATGACGAGAACACACGGACACACTGCTGGGAAGCAATACACACTGAAGCCTGTTAGGAGGGGGCAGTGGAGGGAGGCAGAGCATCAGGAAGAATAACTAATGGATACTGGGCTTAATACCGAGGTGACGGGATGATGTGTGCAGTGGCAAACTACCATGGCACACATTTACCTGTGTAACAAACCTGTACATCTGGCACATGTATCCCTGAGCTTAAAAATAAAAGTTGAAGAAAAAAAATTAATTTGTCTCTTTATCCTTAGTGCCTGACTCTTGACTGTCACATGTGAAAGATGGATGGGATGAATATTTGAAAAAATTAATAAATGACTATTTTCAACCCAAATATTACTTAGCTACTTTTAAAAATATACTGTGATTGGCTAGCAGAGAGTAACTCAAAAGTGGATTCTGTTATCAAGATACTGGTAGTCAAGGAGAGGACTTAGATCACTCATGGCCATTTTCAAAAAACAAGTATAAACCATGGCATGTTAATTAGATAAAAGTTGAAAGTAGTCTACATGGTGCCATGTATTTTATTTAGAATTGGTGGAGGAAAAAAATGCCTCTGTAAAGCGTCGGGTTTAAGAATCATTAATGTTATTTCAGGTGGGCTACATAGGTTATTCTGATATGGAGCAGAACAGCACAGGACTGTTTTTAAACAGCAGTTTTCATACTTGGAGTATTTTAAAGTACTTTAAAGTGCTTTACAAAGTAATGAGTTAAACATTGGTAGTGAGAAACTATGTATGCTAATAGAGAAAGCCATTATGCTTTTGACAGTAGCTCAAACGGGACTGTGGAAATTAGATGCAGTTTTATTGATATTGGCCAGGATTTGGGATTAATCCTTGCTCCTTTAGAAAATTGCCATGGGATCTTTAAATTGCACTTGGATGGCCGCCGTGTTTAATAAGATTGTTTTCTAGACCTGAAACTCAACCAAAAAGTTTTCTCACAGACATTCTACAAATAAAGCATATTTGGAGGTAGCAATTTTTTTCCATAATGAATTTGGATAATGAAAGATTTTTGTAGAAGAAGCAGCAGGAATAAAAGAATCCCCATGACCCTTTCCAGGATTTCAGAAGTAACCTCATTGGAGATTCTGAAATATTCAGATAAACGTGTTCCAATTTTGCCTTTGCTCTTCAGAGTTCTGGCTGGGACTAATATAAAGGTGCCAAAAATCTAATGAGGAAGCCTGCTCATGAACAATTTCCATGCCACTTTTAACAGAGTTGCAAGGTTAAGAAGGTCTGAATAAATATGCAAATGTTATGATATCCAATGGAATAATTTCTCATGTCTTCGTCTTTTCAAAACTTTTGTACAAGATTCTGTCCAAATTCTATCCAAACACAAGTGACAATTTAATTGGAAAGAGTAAAGCAATTTGAAGTTTAAAATTTATTTTAATATATTGTATCATCTATTAAGTTAATACGAAATGAAATGTTAATACTGTTATTAGTATGTTTGAGAAATCCCCACTATAAGCCTACAATGAAATCTACAACATAAATGATAGATATTAAAACTAAACATTTACTAAAATTCTTCAACATTCTATTTAAAATTTTCTTGAAAACTATGTCACTAGAATTTACTATTCATCCACCCAATAGAATTTGATTGGGACTGAATGCTAAGACAGGAATACAAGTTAAGAAAGGAATCTTGGTAAAGACCCGGAAAGCAGAAGTTTATTGAATCCAGATTTTAGAGTTAGCAATAGTGAGACTATATATTGGTTCTGGAATTTAAATTAATCTCAAAACTATCAGCTTTTAGTTATGAACTCTGCCTTTTCATATCATACAGAGGTTTAATATGCTGAAATCATTACCTTGAGGTCTGTTTCATTTCTAAATCTTTAATGTCCATGCAGAATACATTCATCAATCCAACTTTCAAGGAAAAACAAGAAGGAACTTTGTTAAGTATCAACGTCCATATTACTTGCCTTACTGTATGCAAAACAAAACAACACAATTTTTATCAGTAAAAGTTACATAAGTTTGACCACAGATGAGCTTGCCTTACTTATCATAAGCAACATAAGCAAAAGATCAAGCTTGACAGTGCTTAGGGCTCGCGATGTGAGTTAGTCCCAGTGTGAGTGTTAGAAGTTGGGGATGGTTAAGGGGCAAGTGCTTCCCAGTTGCCAACATTTCAATGCAACCTGAAAACTTTGCAGAGGTGGAAGCCAGTAAGGAATTATAACTATCACAAATGTAAAAGACTTTTCAAGAACATGGGAAAAATCTGAAGGATAAGTATTATTTTTAAAGAATAAATAATTTATATATTTTACTTGTAAAATTATTTATAAAAATTAAAAGTAAACCATGAGGGCCATCTCATGGTAAAATCTACCTCTATGACGTTCCCCCTGCCAGCAGTTTCAAACGTTGTAGTGATAATATGTCTTTCTCAGGGATTGTAATGATAACCCTAATTAAGGCAAAAGCTGCATGTTAGACTAGCAGGAACTCTGATTTAGGACATAATTCAGTTTGCATAATCTCACTTCTGCTGTGAACCCTGACTCCCCGTGAGACTATGAAGGCAAGGCTCACTCTGCCGTATTTGCCACTGTATTCCCAATGCCTCATGCATCTAGTATGGGTGTCCCTCAAATATTTTGTGAATGAATAAGTAACATTGTTTTGGCTTTGACTTCTACCTTGGTCTCAGCCTCTTCATTTGCAAAATAAGTGGGTTAGGCTAGATGATCTCCTTGTCCCCTTCCAGTCTCGGACACTGTTTCTTAACTACCAGCCCTTATTAAATATACAGACTTCAGGACCAAAATCAAAGTCTCCGGGGATGGGGCCTCAGCAATTGCCCTTTAAATGCTTCACAGATGCTTCTTATGTACAAGAAGTTTGTTCTAGGACCATACAAGTATCTTAAAGTAGGTTTAGAGGTAGAAATTTTGACTATATCAAAGTACTTATATATAAAAGGCAGGTAGATGGTGAAGGTGACCATCTTGATAATTTGGCTTTCTAATGCCCAACACTCTGAACCTACAGATTATGAAATTTTCGTAAGGCCTTTCCACCCAGAGAATTTCCTCCATTCTTGATGGAGGTAGACAAGGATATAGTATTTCCAAGTTGGTTAGTTGAAAAGCCATAACTTTTAAATAAAGCACACCATTCTTTCTTTCTTCATGAAGGTATAATTTTCAAGTTATTAATTTTTCTATATACAAATATGTTGCTAAACTAGGTTTTGAAATATGATATTATGAACATAGAAAAATCTCTTTAACTGACAGACCAAAATATAATTGGCTTTCTTAATATTCAAACATATCAATCTTTTAAAATTTTAATTGACGTCTACTTTCCTGGATGAGTGTTTTCTTTTATAGAAGTGTGATTTTAAAAATCTTAAATTTAAATTTGGCATTGGTAAGTATAAATTTTTCATATTGACAACAGAAAAGACAACTTTTTCTACTCAAATTCCTACTAACCACAGAAAATACCAAAGAAACATGATGAATAAAACAACTTTAAGTCCTTTTGTTGACATTCTCAAAGATCAAAACTAACAGTTGGGTTTAGGATGCTCAATTGCTTCTTTGTTCGTCCAAACTTCACACTCTTGATGAGGTGTAGATTGATATGACTCAAGAGAAGCCAAAGCAAAGATATTTGGTTTATATATCTGAACTCTAGTGAAAGTCAAATAGGTAGGCTTCTAAGGTAGACCCAGAGGCCAGATTTTCAGACATCACTCAAGCAGAACTCATGCTGGGCTCCCTCTCATTTGGATGAGTTGTCCAAACCAAACACAGCCAGTCATTTCCAGTTTTTTTCCAACAGTGTGCATAGTTTCCAACTGCGGAAATGGAGAGACAATTTGCTTGACTTCATGTCAGATGTCAGGCCTGCTGACCTTCAAGGAAAGCTGAGCTTGACAATGGTGAACATTGCCCAGAGTAGACAAAGTTAAAATATTTGGTCCTTTGCCAGAAATACAGATGGATGTAAAATAGGAAGATTTGAAACATTCAAATTTAAAGTGTTTTTTAAATAACACATTATATTGAAACATTTTTTTAATCCAGAGCTATCCTATACTTTGATTGTAGGTGCAAAGAGTATTACCCTTTGATTTCTAGTACATATTGTTTTACACATACACACACACAAACAAAGCACAAAAGAATATCTATAATACACTAAACTTCAAATAAGAAAAAAATAAATTTGAAAAAATATCAACTTTTTTGTGTAGAAGAGATACTGAGAGGGTAAAGCAGAAACCAAAGAGATTGGTTACATGATGGAGTGAGGTGAGAAAAGGGTTGAAAGAATGGAGGAACTGAAACAGGTTAGCAGGAATGAGGAAGGCATGACATTTTTCTAAGTATATATTAGAGAGCTCTTACTCTTAGAATCATAGTAATGTTTCATGTATCCATCACATACCCAAAATAATAGACAATAAAAACCAAGCAGGATCTAAGGGGAACCCAAAGTGGAACAAAAACACTAACACATCTGCAAATGAATAACATAACCATATTCAAGGGAATGCAGAAAAAAAGAAATAGGTCTGGAGAACACTGTCTTGGCTGGATATTCTAAAGCTAAAGGCACAAAGAACTATTATGCATGCATAAATTCTGAAATACTACAAGTAAATGTGTTTCTCAAAGGTTATGGTTTGGCAATTCTGAAACAATGGGTGTGCTAAAGGTGAACAAATAGGTAAATATCCTGAAGATAGTAAGAACTGGGTTTTTCATTGTCAGGGAAAAAAATTTAAAAACAAGGAAAGGCTAAAGACTAAAGCAGCAGTCCCCAACCATTTTGGCACCAGAGACTGGTTTCCTGGAAGATAATCTTTCCATGAATGGGGTGGGGTGGGGTGGGATGATGGTTTTGGGATGAAACTGTCCCAGCTCAGATCATCAGGCATTAAATTATCATCAGGAGTGCATGAGAAACCCTCACATGTGCAGTTCACAATAGGGTTTGTGCTGCTATGAGAACATAATGCCACCCCTAATCTGACTGGATGTGGAGCTCAGCTGGTAATACTCCCTCACCTGCCACTCACTTCCTGCTGTGCAGCTCAGTTCCTAATAGGCCATGGACAGGGTACCAATCCAAGGCCCATGGTTTGGGGACACCTGGACTAAAGAGAACACTAAAATGTTGTACTGGAATCTGAGCTATCAGCATAAACTCAGGGGTGGATAGATAGACAGATAGATAGATAACTACAGATAAGGTATGTATGTGGGTTAAAGTACACAAATATCTTTCCTAGCTCTGTCTGCTACTAAAGGGGCTTAGAAGCAATGGCATCCCAGTAGTAATGCACATGTAGCACTCAGATCTTGGTTTCTAAACACCATTCCCCAGTGAAAGGAACCAGGGTCCACAGGAGAAGTGGTTGGTTCCAGGGCTAAGGTCAGAAAAATACAAAATGAACCTGAATATTTTGTACTAGCATAATGTAAGGATATGTTCACTAAAAGATGGGGACCAAGTGAAAAACAAGAGCCAAATCTAGAATAATTTGAGTAACAAAATAAATGACAATATTGGATTGTAACCTATAGAATACCACAAATATCTATGAGCCCACACTAACATAAATAAATGCTTGGTTAAATAAATAAATGAGAGAGAAAGGAAAACTATTCCTTACTGTAGAAGTATAATGAATAAAGGTACAAGAGAAAGGAAATAGACATTTACCATTAAGCAAACAATGTAGTATCCCAAATTAGACCCTGAACAAGATTCTGAACTAAAAAGTAACATGAATGGAAAAATGAGTAAGATTCAAACAAGATCTGTAGTCTATTTAATAGTGTTGAGTTAGTGTTTGTATTAGTCCATTCTTATGCTACTAATAAAGATATACCTGAGACTGAGTAATTTATAAAGGAAAGAGCTTTAATTGACTCACAGTTCTGCAGGGCTGAGAAACTTACAATCATGGCAGAAGGGAAAACAAATGCATTCTTCTTCACATGGCGGCAGGAGGGAGAAATGCCAAGCAAAAGGGGGAAAGCAAGCGAACAGCAACATGAGGGTAACCACGCTGATGATTCAGCTACCTCTCACTTGCTCCCTCCCCTGACCCATGGGGATGATGGGAACTACAATTCAAGATGAGATTTGGGTGAGGACACAGCCAAACCATATCAGTGTTAATTTCCTGGTTCTGATAATTGTACTGTGGCTATGTGGGATATGGACAGAAGAAGCTGAATGAGGGCTATATAGAAAGTTTCTCTGTGATTATTGTAATTTTTCCGTAAGTCTGAAATGTGTTCAAAATAAAAAGTGAAAAAAATAAAATATAAAGTGATGTGTAAAAGTTGTTTTAAAGTAACTTTTGGTATTTTAAAGGTTTTTGAAAAGCTAATATAGCTCAGACTCTTTACCATGAACTGCAAAGATTTGCACATGGGCTCACTCTTACCACTCCTATGTCACCTCCAACCCTCTGCCACCCGTGCTGGCTTTTTTCTTTTCCTTGAGAATGTCAGATGAATTCTCAACTACACACACACACACACACACACACACACACACACATCTTCCCCGATCTTCTCAAAACTGGATCCTTCTCATTTTTCAGTAATATTTCTCAGTCAGCTCTGACCAGGTTATAATGTATCTCCAAAAATATAGTTTTGTTTCTCATTTATGCTTATGCTTCATGGCCCATCCTTTAACGGTGAGTCAGCTGTGGATCTGCTCCCCATGTCTTCTTCATTCCAGGATCGAGGCCCAAAGAGAAAACTCAGTCGGTAATTTGCCCAACTCATGGGAAAAGGAAGAGAACAAGCCAGCTTTCAACAGCAAAAGATGTTTCTTGGAGCTTCTCTGTGGAGCTGGCAGCCTGGTGCTTGTGCTCACATTTCATTGGTTGAAGCATATCACATGGCTAAGCCTGGTGTTGATGTGATTGAGAAGGAAACTTCTCCTTTAGAAGACACTGCAAGTCATATGGTAGGGATGTGTAATCTTCCAGGAAAGAGAGCAAGAATTTGGGAACAGTAAATAATCTATTATAATACTCCTTGAAACTTACTCAGAGGAATCTTCTTGTAGCACCTGTATCTAAAGTTATCATTCTTTTCCAGGTTACTTAATATTTTATTATTTTGTTTTGTTTTCTTATCACTTTCTAGAATTATCTTACTTTATTAAGATTTCCTTTCATGATTGGTCTTTCCCACCAGAATGTAAATTCTATGAGAGCAGATAATTTATCTAAGTTAATCATCACTCTGTCCAATAATTCCTTGCTCATATTTAAGTGCTCAATAAATATTTATTGGATAAAAGAAGGACACAGCCTGGAACTCCCAAATTTCCATGTTTTTATACAGTACATTATATGCAATGCCTCAACAAGAGCAGGCACTGATAAATATTTGTTAAATAAATAAATGAATACATGTTTATATTGAATAAAATTAAAGATAAAAATATATACATATATTTATACACACATTTTGGTATTTGCTATGACTACAACGGAGAAAAAAAATTCCCTATTAAGAAGGGACATTTCTATGCATGGCTTTTTCTCCTTGTGCACTTGGAAGAGGTAGATGAGATTTGATTTTCCTCATGTAGTTCCAGCTAACCTCTCCTATAAATGAATAAAGCATTTGAGAATTCAGTCTGGCAAATGCAGAGCAGGTCTGCAGAACAGACATATTAACAAATTGTTTTGGAAGTAGAGCAGCAGCAGGTTGGGAGATTGAAAGAGGCTGGGATACAGGAGACAACCAGCACAGAAACACTGGTGTTGCAAGTGCTTTTTCCTTCTTTTGACGGGTAAGAGCTTCTTTTGATAGCTCATTTTAATAAATGATACTTCCTTGCAAAATGCTCTATCTTTCTTTTGCATTGGATCTAGGAAGATTCCATATCGATTCCTTGTTTGGACTTCCACTTCCTCCCCTAAAAGGCAAAATTATGATCTAATTTCTTTAAATGAGTTTACCCAATATAGGTTGCTTGATTTAGCATGACTGTTTGCAGACTCAAAGCATTCACAGACCTGCTCAATTTTAGCCTTAGGGATAGACAGAGTCAGTGCTGTGACTGCAGACATCTGGGTAGATGTTGTGTTCCTGATCATAGTTTTCCACTATTAATAGTTCATTCCTCTGGCTTTTAACTATATAATCTACAATTTAAAGGTTGCTTTTCCTCTTAAATTTAAAAAAATACCATAAAAATATTTTGACTCTTTTATTCACAATTTTTAAATTAGGTACAAGGAAAAAAGTGCTAGAGATGGCTGTTATTGGTGGGAAATGGGAAATGGAAAAGCATGGGAAAAGTAGAACTATGACGCTGAAAAGTTTGTCTGATTTCCCAAGTTTACCTTGAGCTGGCTTCTCCCTTAGGGTAAATTACCCACAGTTGTTGCCGTAAACATGCAACCCATTACTGCACAAACTGAATTAAGATGAGGTCTGCAATAAAATCTGTTCAAGGAGGTTCAGCTAAGAAAAGTTATCAATGGACCAGTTAGCCCAGCAGTCTTTCAGGCATACGCTTTCATAGCATAGAGACCATTAGAGTGACTTTCTAGAATATACTTCTTTTCAATGTTTCTCAAATGCAGAGTTTAATGATTCCAGGCAATAAACAATATTCTCAGTGGTTTGATGAATTGTAAATTTTCCTACTGAGATATTCTGAGAGTTAACCTTTAGTCTGCCATCTGTTGGCTATCTATTATTGAGCAAGATACTTAACCTCTCTGAGCCTCAGTTTCTTCATCTGGAAAATGGCTACACTAATAGTATCTATTTCAGAGCATATTGTAAAGATTAAATGAAAACATGCATGTGTAATGTTAGGATATCATGAGTTGTAGGTCCCCCAAAAAATTCAACTCTAACTCAAATGAAAAGGAAACGTATTAATTCATGCAACAGGAAATTGAAAGTGAAAGATTGGCATTAGGCATGGTTGGATAAAGATGTACAATGAAGGTATTCAAAATTTGCCTTTTCTGCAACTCTTAGCTGTGCTGTTCTTTGGATTGGCTTTATTCTCAAGTAGTTTCTCTTCATGTGTTGGCAAAGATGACCACCAGAAGCTAAAAAACAGCACCTCTTTTTTTATAGTTCCAGAAAAAGGCCCAGGATTGATTCTTGCTTGTAGCTTGTGGGTCAGGTACTCTAGACTGAGATCAAGAGAACAAGTTCTCAGATTGGCTGATCCTGGAGACAGCTGACTGTGCCAGCCTCACTCAAATAGTATGGACAGAAAAAGGGTGAAGGGCAGCACCTTTCACCCAAGGAAGATGATGCTGCATCACTTCAAAAAAAAAAAAATTGAGAGTGGGCAAAACAATGGCTGAATGTATTTAAAGTGTGACACAGTGCTTGACAAAGATCAAGCCATCCATGAATATTTGCTGTCATTAATGTCATCAATTTTCGGGAGAAGGAAATAGATGTTGACCTTAAGCAGAGATCACCAGGGGAGGATCTGGGTGACTAAAAGCTAACCAAGGATGTGAAATGTGAGAGCATGACCAAATCTTCTTGAACTTTCCATTCCCAGTACCAACACAGTAATTGGCATGTAACAGTGTTCAAAAATGCATGGCAAGTGAATGAATGATATGTTAGGAATCCTGGTTAGCGCTTCTCTTCCAATGGCCGTTATATTAGGAATATAACTAAAGCTGTTTCTTGGTCTGTTTTCCCAACACTCTTTCTTCTGAGAGGCCTGTTGTAGGGTGTTCTAAACTTGAAAGTGCATATGATCCTGTGATCCTGTTACAATGCAGATTCTGACCGGCATGTTGGCTCAGGCCTGTAATCCCAACACTCTGGGAGGCTGAGAAAGGTGGATCACTTGAGGTCAGGAGTTCGAGATCAGCCTGACCAATATGGTGAAACCCTGTCTCTACTAAAAATACAAAAATTAGCTGGGCATGGTGGTACATACCTGTAATCCCAGCTACTTGGGAGGCTGAGGCAAGAGAATTGCGTGAGCCTGGAAGGCTGAGGTTACAGTGAGCTGAGATCATGCCACTGCACTCCAGCTTGTGTGATAGAGTGAAACTCAGTCTCAAAAAAGAAAATAAAAAAAGATTAAAGAAAAGAAATGATGCAAATTATGGAATAGGGTTTGAGATATTGCATTTCTAAGAAGCTCATAGGTGGTGTTATTTCTGCTGGCATGCAGACAACCCCTTGAATACTGTCTTAGTCTGTTCAGGCTGTTGTAACAAAATACCATAAACTGTGGTGCTTATAAACAACAGAAATGTGTTTCTTACAGTTCTGGAGCTGGGAAGTCTGAGTTTATGGGGCTGGCAGATTCAGTGTCTGGCGAAGGCTCTCCATCTTGCTGTGTCCTCACAAGGTGTCAGGGACATGGCAACCCCTTGAGATCTCTTTAATAAGAGCACTAATCCCATTCAAGAGGGCTCCAGCTTCATGACCCAATCACCTCCCAAAAGGCCCCACCCCCAGTACCATCACATTGGGGGATGGGATTTGAACCTATGAATTTAGGGGATACACAAACATTCAGATTATAACAAACAACTAGGCTCTCAAGCTCTAACCTATTTCCTATTTCCTGACATGAAGCTTTTACCAAGTTATTTAACACCACTGTTCAGTAGAGATCCTGCTTTAGGGTGTTCTTGTCATTTCCGTTGTGGGTAAGAAGGGAGAAAGGAAGTAAGAGAGAATTTATGCTCAGAGTAGTTCTCCTAAAAGTCTGTGAAAATGGAGTAAACCATGTAAAATGTACTTTTAAATAGATGAGTGAATCCGTTTCTAGCTCTTAATTTCTTTTTTAATTTATCACATAGACTACTCCGAAAATGTTAGAAAAATGCACCCATAGCTGTTTTTAAAACCAAGCATCACAAATTTTAAACCTTATTTCCTTTAGCACTTTATGGTATGCAAAGCATTTTGGCATTTATTGCCTTATCTGATTTGGCTAGTCTGAGATAAACGCTCACCTTCTAAAATACAATAGTGAAGATGCTATGATCAGTCTGAATACCCATATTTTCCTTTTGGACATATATCTCATTTTACTGCACTTATTGTCATCCTCAATCCTTCCCCCATCAACTCCATTTCTAGGATTTAGAATTCTTGGCTCCACACCTGAGATTCATAATTGCTTCCTTCTGTTTAGGCAGCTGCAAGAAGTTCACATGAAAACAGTCTCCTTCCTCTCCTGTAGCCATGACATTGAACATACATTTTCCCTCCTCAGCAATTACATGGAGGTTACATAACCTACTTGTTGAATTGAAGTAGCATATCTAGACTAATAAAATTTAACCATTGACAGATACTTATAGGTGATCTGTGGGTAGACGAATCAGAAAGACATATTTGCAAATGTAACATAGCTAAGCAGAAAGATTTAAATGGATCTAGACATAGGAATCCAAGGAGAAAACAAAGCTGCTGTAAAGCACACTTGGCCTCTCCAAAGCACGTCCAAGGCAACAGGCATGCCCTCAGGGAGCTAGAGGCTGGTATGAAAGTTTCTGTCCAAATGTGATTATTCGAAGGCCAGACATTGGCAAGCTCTTAAATAGATAGCCTTATGTGTGCAACACCCTTTCTAACAAAGAAGAACTGTAAATCCAGCTCTGATACAAAAACAGCCATAGACAATATGTAAATGAATGGCTGTGGTTGTCTTTCAATAAAACTTTATTTACAAAAACAGGTGGTTGTCTTCCAAAAAAACTTTATTTACAAAAGCTCTGCCATCCTCAACATATTTTGTCCCTGCACATGAGAATCCAGCTTGCAGTTTGGAAACCACTGTGTGGAGGAGGTAGGCCTTGCTTTGGCTGTTTGAGCCTGAAAGTGACACAAGACCTTCACTCATGTAACTTATTACATGGCCTTACCCAAGAGGGAGACAGAAATGTAGGTTAATCCTATACCCAGGAAGAGGAAATGGGTTTGGTGAGCATCTAGCCCATCTTGCCACATAATTAAAATTTAAATACTAGATTTCAAGACTTTGTTTCTGTTTTTTTTTTAAGTTCTTTTGTTATTTGTGGCAAAGATTAGTATCATTTTATTAAAAAATTTGACTGAGGAAGAAACATAAATAGAAACTACAATGAGATATCATCTTACCACAGTTAAAATGACTTTTATCCAAAAGACAGACAATAATGAATGCTGGCATGGATGTGAGGAAAGGGAAATCCTTATACACCATTGATGGGAATATAAATTACAGGTAGCCACTAAGCCATTATGGAGAAATAGCATGGAGGTTCTTCAAAAACTAACAATAGAACTCCCATACGATCCAGTGGTCCTATTGCTGGGTATATATCAAAAAGAAAGGAAATTAGTATATCAAAGAGATATCTGCACTCCCGTGTTTTTTTGCAGTCCTATTTACAATAGCCAACAGATGAAATAACCTAAGTGTTCATCAATGGATGGATGAATAAAGAAAAGTGGCATATATATACAATGGAATATTTTTCAGCCATAAAAAGAATGAAAATCTTGTTATTTGCAGCAATGTGGATGGAACTGAAAATCATTATGTTAAGCGAGATAGACCAGGCACAAAAAGACAAATATTGCATGTTCACACTCAAATTTGGGAGCTAAAAAAAAAATTGTGCTAATGGAGATAGAGACTAGAATGATGGTTACTGGAGGATAGGAAAGGTAGTCAAAAGGATGGTAAATGGGTACAGAAATGTAGTTAGAATGAATAAGATTTAGTATTCAGTAGCACAATAGGGTGACTATATGACTATAGTTAAAATAACTTCTTGTATATTTTAAAATAACTAAAAGAATAAAATTGGAATGTTCCTAACCTAAAGAAGTGATGAATGCTTGAGGTGATGGACACCCTAATTACCCTGATTTGATAATTACATATTGTATGCCTGCATGAAAACATCACAAGTACCCCATAAATATATATAACTATGATGTACTCATAATAATTAAAAATAAACATATTTTAAAGAAAACAAAGCTAAGCATGCTTGCTTTTTTATTTACTTTTCTGGTTTTTTTAGATGGAATCTTGCTCTGTTACTCAGGCTGGAGTGCAGTTTTTGTATTTTTAGTAGAGTTGGAGTTTTGCCATGGTGGCCAGGGTGGTCTTGAACACCTGACCTCAAGTGATCCACCCACCTTGGCCTCCCCAAATGCTGGGATTACAGATATGAGGCACTGTGCCTGACCTCTTTGCTTTTCTTCCCTCCTTCCCTCTCTCCCTCCCTCCCTCCCTACTTCCTTCTCTCCCTCCCTTCCTCCCTCCCTCCCTCCCTCCTTCCCTTCTTCCTTCCTTTTCTTTCTTTCTTTTTTACAGACAGAGTCTCACTCTGTTGCCTGGAGTATAATGGCACAATCATAGCTCACCGAAGCCTCAAACTCTTGGGCTGAAGTTATCTTCCTTTATTGGCCTTTTAAGTAGCTCAGACTACAGGTATGCACTACCACATCCAGCTGATTTTCAAAATTTTTACAGAGAGAGGGTCTTGCTATGTTGCTCAGGCTGGTCTCAAACTCTTGATTTCAAGTGATCCTCTTGCCTTGGCCTCATATAAGCATGGTTTCTTTAAAAACATTTTAGCTGACGATCACTAATATAAAACATATATTTTATAAGAAAAACCAAAGAGCCAATGATAAAACTATACACACTTTGCTTTTGGGTCTCTACACTTAAAAGGTATATCTGCTTGCATTTGTAACTAAACCCATGCTATTATAACCATATGCAAAATTTGCATTAATTTTTATAATTTTCTCAAGATTAACAAATATTAGACCATGACATCAAATAGAAAATCAGTAGATTAAATAACAAGAAAAGAAAGCATCTTTGAAGAGAAAATTCAAATATATTTCAAAACAATTTTTATCATTAATTACGATTAAATAAAAAAGAATAACATCACACTTAACCCACTAATACAATCTGCCTTTTATTGAATTCAGACAAACATAAGAAAGAGTAAGGATATCACTGGAAATCAATGCACAGAATGAGTATGAGAAAACTTTTCACATTTTTTCTTAGGTAATTTAGAATGCAAATGGAAATCAAGTTCTTATTCCTTTGATGCTTATGTATGGTCTTCTTATTGAGAAGGCTCAAAAGAATCAGATCACTGTATTCCTCCTTATTTTAGGATGTTTATATTAATGCAGGATAACCTGGCCAAAAAGGCAAAGGAAAATGAAGAGGCTGTTTAATGAAGGGAGTTTAGCACCAGAAATTCCAAAAGAATAGATTAACGTTGTCTGCCTCTAAACTCTTCAAAGGAAAACATAATTGTGCCTTTTATATCTTAGCCCGTGCTCCAACTGCAGAATTCCTTAACTCCCAGGAGGAGCCTCATAGAGATGCTGTGCTGTTTGATTTGGCACTATTCACAAACCTTGGCAGATGATCAAATAGAGGGCACTGAAGTGCAGGAAAAGCCTTAAGAAACTGTCTTTGCTGTTGTCGTTACTGCCTTCATGAATTGAAATCTCAATGGTAAGCATAAAGAAGCTGTAGATATTAACCGAGCGTGCATAACTCCAATTTAGATGTTTAACACACCTTGGCTTGGAAGAAGCATGCACATTTACAGCTCTATATGCTCTCCCTTTAGTTGTATTTGTCTCATTTTTCAAATAAACATGGTTTCTTAAAATAATGAAGTCTTTTCCCCCCAGAACTCTTGAACTAAGTGTATAGACATGATGCGATGAGTGAGTCTTGTCTTATAACTCAAAAGATCTGAATTCTAGTTCTGATGCTACCAGTTCCTAGCTCTTTAACCTTGGGCAACTTGCTTAATTCCACTGAGCCTTGGCTCATGGGTCTACTAAATAAATGCTGTCCACTTCACCAATTTTCTGTTAGAAGCAAACGAAAATTATATTTAGGATCACATAAAAATAATATATAAAAGCATTTGGTAAAATATAAAGAGCAATGTTGTTGTGAGAAATAACTACTGTGATGAAATAGAATTTTGCAGCAATGCAAAGTGTCATTAAAGGACAGGGGTTTTAAACAATCGATTTATAGTGAGAGGATAAAATCCAGGAGCGAATCTATCAGATTGTTAGTGAGTTTAAAATATCAATGTAGCAAAAGTGCATACTTTTAAAAAAGGAAAAGAAAACAGAAAAGAAAATGAACAGTAAATTGCAAAAGGTTATACAAAGTATGGAAATAATTAGCAAAAGAGTGAAATTTCTAAGGCATGAAATTCTTTAAATAAGATTAATTATACATTTGGGAGAGTTTTTGAAATGGATTTTATGATCTCTAGATGATTTGTCTCAGCTTATATTCATTCATTCTTCCATTCATAGAATATAAGCTCTTTGGGTTGTGTTCTCTAACTTATTATAAGGGTACAGAGAAGGTGCTTATTGACTATTTGTGGAGCAAATGAACTGATGAATTAATGAGATCATTAATTCACAATTTTTTGTGGCATTCATTGTGCTAGTTGTTAGAGGTGAAAGAATTCTATAGAGACGGGTTCTGCCTTCCAGGAGCACTTATTCTAGTGCGGGAAACAGGTACATAATGATACAATAATATAATATGAGTCTCATAGTCCTATGCTGACCAGTTCTGTTCAGAAAATAATCACAAATGTGAATTTAAGCTGCTCCACAATTTTTACTTAAATTCTTTAAAATGTTCTTTTAAATTTCCATTCATTTTACTCTGTAAGAAATGATAACAGTACATGTATGTGAAGAGTTATTTGGTGGTTACTCCCAATCTCAGTCCCTTCCCTCTTCCCCACAAGTAATTCTTGTTATGAGGTTATTTTGCATATACACACACACACACACACACACACACACACAAATCTGTGTACATATATATTTACACAGATTTGTGTGTGTGTGTGTGTGTGTGTGTATACGCAAAATAACCTCTCTTCAAATACAATACATATATATTTACACAGGAGCTGGCTTCCTGTATTTGAACTCTATGTATTGTGTGCACATATACCTATAAATGTGTGTACACACACATGAATTATTGTTTTTCAGGTATATGTTAATTAAAATAATAGCATAAAGATATATTATTTTAAAACTTTCTTTCCCTCCAAAACAACATTTCTTGGAAATCTATTAATATTAGTACATTTAAATCTAGTTCATTCTTTAGAATGTTGCAATAGCGGCCACAGCAGAGCCATCATTCACGCATGATACACTATGGAGTTGTGTAGTAAACAGTCTGTACACCTGTTTGTGCAGCTCTCTGCCCGGCTTACATAAACAGCATAGCTACACTGTAGCTCATCTAGTTGTTCCTCTATTGCTAGACAGACACATAGGTTGTTTCCAGTTTTTCAATATTATCAACCATCTTTTAATAAATATTTTTGTACAAGTTATAATAGCTAAATGTCGAAACAGTGTAATAAAATTCTTCATCTATTTTAAATCCTGGACTTGAACTCTATGTATTGTGTGCACACTTTGCAGCAGAACTATTAAAAGCCAAAACAAAATATAGCCTTTTGAGAAAATGGGAGGGACGAATCAACCTCTTTAACTCTTTAAACTCAGAAGCTTGCAGAGATTAAAGCTCTCTCTCTTTATTCGGGTATTCAGCAGGCACAGAAATTAAACTTTTCAGACTCAGTCTTTTTGCCTCACATTGATTTGATTTAGTTGTGGGATTCTGAAGATGTAATATGTATGCACCATTTGAGGCAAGCTGGGGCTTTATGTGTTTTTGAATGGCAACATTTCTTTTCCACAAAAGATAACTTTGTGACAAGTTACATTTATATTGAACTGCTTTGACATTGTGTAAGAACAGATTCATATAACTTGATACATTCGGCAGAGATAGATATTTCCTCTATGATGCCTTTGATCTCTTTTCTGTGCAGAATGCTTTTGAATATTGAGGGGGCTGTTTGTCCTCAGGCACAGCCACTTGTAAACACGTAGACACCCCAGAGGAGCTATGTATTACTCAGGTAACAGTTACAGGGACCTGTTCCATCTGGTGCCAAAGACAGCTTTTAGTGCAGACCTCTTAAGGAAACAAAGGCTAATGAAACTGACTTAATGAAATTGCTAGGCATTAGAAATAGCATTTCCACAAGGGGAGCAAATGAACAAGAGCCTTCTTCTTGTCATTTTGACAGTGATTTGTGGTATTGATTCTGGCCTTTGGCTGGAGCTTGAACTAAGTACAGGAGAGGTCTGAGTACCTTGACCTCAAATGGAATGTTTACTCCATCACAGAAGGAGCTGGCTTCCTGTATTTGAAGAGAGTGGTATAAAGATTGGGAGGAAGAGAAGGCCAGAGAAAGCAACAGAAGCCAATCGCCAGGCTGGAGGGTCAAAAGACACACTCAGGGGCTGGACGAGGTTGCCTCCTTGATAGGGGACCTGATAAGCTAACCTCAGTTGTAGTTTTCTTTCCAGATGTTTGGTAGAGAATTCTAAGGCTAGAGCATTCTTACAGTAGCATTGCCAGACACCCCTGGGGCTGGTCTGTGGCATGGGTAGCCTGCCTGACTGCCTTGGCAGGTCGAAGCACTCATGTCTCCTCTTAGGTTTGCATAAATATATATGATTCAACTTACTCCTCCACTTAAGAGTTATGGATTTTTCAAACTGGAAAGGAGCATAAAGATTACTTACCAAAATCTCTTTCACTTGGAAGATGAGGGAACCAATCTCCAAAGTGGAAGGAGTAGCCTCTGCAGCTAGGTCATTTACCTCCTTAGTGATTTCACCGATTGATTTCCCTCTCAACAATTTGAATATTCCTGACAGTGACTCCTCCTCCTCTTCCTCTCTGAATTATCACCACTATCATCGTCATCATCATCATCTTGAGATTCCTTGAATGTGCTTTCCATATATTCTACTTAATAGCTACAGTTCTATCAGCATTCAGTGTGACCCAGCAGCCTTTGTCCTTGTTGCATAATGAAAAGAGCTCTGGATTCAGAAGCAGACACACTTGAATTTAAAAACAGACTTAACTCTTTATTTTCATTTGCATGACCTTGACAGCCATTTTATTCCTCTGAGCTTGTTTCCTCATCTATAATGTGAAGACAATAATGTTTGCTTTCGAGTTCCTATGAAGCTGAAGTGAGGATGCTATCATTAGTGTCTATTGCCTGTACAGGATAGGTCCTCAGTAAATGGATACCTGGGATACTAGTATTGCTATTATTTCCCAGAGACTTGGCTTCTTGTATTTGAAGAGATTCTCTGAAAGTTATCACAAGTTAGTCCTGACTCAATTGCCTAAGCTTGAGTAAATCAGTTTCTCTCTTGGCCAGGCCAGGTGGCTCACGTCTGTAATCCCAGCACTTTGGGAGGACAAGGTGGGAGGATTACTTTCACTTGAGCCTAGGAGTTAGAGACCAGCCTGGGCAACATATGGAGATCCTGTCTCTACAACAAACAAAAAATGAGCAAGGCATGGTGGCATGTGCCTGTAGTCCCAACTACTGGGGAGGCTGTGGTGGGAGGACCACTTGAGTCTGGGAGGCAGAGGTTGCAGTGAGCTGAGATGACGCTAGATGGGTAACAGAGTGAGACATTGGCAAAAAAGAGAGAGAGAGAGAGCGCGCACTTCACTTATAAACTGAAGAGTTGCACAAGATCCTTTATAAGCTCCGTGCATACGTTTTTTTTTTTTTTGTTTGTTTGTTTTTTGACATAGCATAATGCAGTAGTTCTCTGGTTTTGGTGAAAGAACATTCCAGTCACCTGGGAGTTTCATGCCTAAGGTTTCTAATTTAGTAGGTCTGAGAGAAGGGCCTAAGAATCTGTATTTTTTAACCTTGCCTAAGGTTTCTAATTTAGTAGATCTGGGATAAGGGCCTAAGAAACTGTATTTTTTTTAACAAAGACACCAAATCTTAGTTTTCTCTTGCTGTAACTGAGAAAAGTAATAATACCAATGTGGCAGGAAAACGGGGAGAAGCACATGAAATAATGTCTGTAAAGCACTTAGCATAGTTTCTAGCATATGACAATTGCCCCAATTGCCCAGTAAATATTAGCTGTTATTCCTCTTTCCCTTTGGAACTTTGGATAGCATATATTTGTAGTTGGTAGGCTAAATCTGGCTGATAAACAGGACTTTCCATATGTGAATTAGGCACAAATATTTGCGATTAGAGGATTTCTAGCTTCTCCTTGACAAATGAAGAGACCTAGCAACACCAAGCCAGAAACCATTTACAGTGGCTGTGTCTGAACATTGGCTGTTCTTTAGCTGTGGGTTCCCTATTTAAAACAGTCCTCACTCTGTCTGCCTTACTGATTTACATTTCTTGTTTGGCTCCTGTAGACATTTAGGTTTGTAGATTTCTGTTGTATGCCCTAATTAGTCCTCTCTATCCAGAGTTTTAGAAGAGCTAAGAGACCATTCGTTCATGTGTTATTCTAGCTATTCTAGATCAATTAACAGTTGTCCATGGGCAGAGGCACAGCCCCTGTCACAGCTCCCTCTTAACTTAGCAGAAGTGATAAAGGGAGTAGCTTGTCTTCATAACTTTTATGATTTAGGGGCATAATTTAAGATGAGTTCCAAGGGGCAGCATTTTGAAAGTCTACTGAAATACTTTGCCAGGGAACCTAACCCAAGCTGAGATGTTGCCCAACAGAATCAAAGCAGGGTTTAAAGTCAGCTGCTGCCTTTATTACACATTTAAAACTTGGCAAAGGAAGTTCTTTGGGTTGAGACCACATGAAAGAAATCAAGGCAGGTGAAGGGTGGTTCAAGAGAACAGATGGACTGGACATCTTAAACCATTAGAGTGATGCTGCAACTTCCAAAGATACCTGCTTGTATGCTCTGAAAGTTATCACAATCTTTGTATTTTTTCTCTAGCTACGGGTGTCACACATGAAAAAAAAATATGAGGCAAGAAAGGGCTTCATACAAAGGTATTGAGGCCACATTTGTCAAACCCAGGATCCCACGCAGATTTGGGAACTATGTTTCAAGCTGAGCTTAAAACTTTCAACTCTCAAAAGTGCTACTTACCCCAAGTAAAAGGCAATTTTCCAGCTCAAAGAATGGCAGTTCTGCAAGGTTCAGGAAAAAAGGTCAGAAGACTCCTTGTACATCAATCAGCTCTTGGAAAACAACATGTCAATGAGTTAAGTGAACACGAATCAGGCACATATGGATTGAATTTCCCTTGAAATACTCCTGGGGTCCAAGTTTAAGGGGTGGAGGGGAGGAGGGGTGAAAATTCTTAGGAATATCTGCAGACCCCAAATGCTTGAAAATACTTCCAAGATGTCAACTGTCTATGCTGCAAGTCCTGCTGGATCAATGCTGAGCCGAGCTGACCTTTGCTTTCTGGACATGAGAGTGGATCTAAGGCCCATATAACAGTCAAGGACTTCCCTACCCTTGATCTGAACTTCATTCCATGGCACGGAAACAGGGAGATCTGGTAGCGAATGGCTTTGAAAACACAATCCATAGGACATGTTCAAGGTTGCCAGTTCTTATTGCCAGTAGACTATGTTTTTAAGCAAGTAAATCAGTCTGTTTTCTTCCTTCCTAGAATCATAAGAAAAGCAACTTGGAAATTATATAGATGTGGGGGCAAAAAAAACAAATACAAGAAGATTTTCCTAAGACCATTCCGCGCGGAAATGTGTGGCATAGTGAACATATTTTTGTAAATAGAGATTCCTATAAAATCTTAAGAGCCAGCTCAGTGCAACATTGTGGTCGATTCTAACCCAAAACACTAAACAATGAATGTAATGAGAAAAAAGGCATGAGATTTTGCATTCAGCATAAGATTCATAGATGTTGGGGCTATTTAAATATGATTTTAGGGTGAAATTGGAAGAATGCAGTATCAAGGATAACCTACTTCACTATATCCATATACAATCTAAAATTGGTTAATGCTGAATCCTTTCTCAAGAAAGCAACATAGGATACTTAGAGTAGAATGGGATACATACATTGTAAACTCTAAAAGAAAACCTGTTGAGAAACAATAAGATATATTTCATTTTTTTGTTGTATAGAGTATTTTGTAGTTGAACTATAATTTCAGTGCAAGGAAAGTACAAGACTTCTTGGTGGCAGAAGAATTGTTATGGCTCCCCCCTCCCCACCTTCTTTTTTTTCTTTTTTAAGGCAGGAGGTAATCAGGGATAAATGTTAATGGGATTTTTTTTTAAACAAATGATGTACTATCAAGAGAATTTTTTTTCACAATTGTCAAATTGTGTAGACAGTGTTCAAATGGATCATTCATTATTAGCAGCACCACCAAGTTGAAAACATACTTTTTCTGGTCTGCAGTTGATTGATGTACATTACTCATATCAGGCTAATGGCACTTTATTTTCCAACAGTAGCAAGTAATGAGTGACCTTGAGTGCATATTGTTTTCCTGAAAGGGTTTGTTGCTCTGCTTCCTTCATAAGCACCCCAAGGAAACAAGGCCTCTGTATTGGTGTTTTGCAGCAAACCTCATTTCTTTCATGGCTTTCTGTAAAAGAATTTGATACAGGGATAGAAGCTAACCTCAGTGAGTAAATGAAATATTGATCCATGCTACTCTGGCCTTGCCTTCACCTTGTCCCAGGGCGGTGAGTTACTGACTTTTCCGTTTTGGCTGTAATAGGAATTATTACAACAGGCCTGTGCAAGTAATTACTTGGCATGGTAAAAAAGGAGGGTCCATCATATATTTCTGTAGAGACGTTAGTTTCCATCAGCCCAGCAGTCTGCTTTTTTGGCTCTGTCTTTCCTACTCTTGATTCAATTCTTTTAACCATCATTAATCACACTCCTTGTCAGCAGAAGTTTATCAAAAGTATTAAGTGAGCAAGGTTGCCTGGCCTCCTTAAAAAAAATCAGCCAACATGGGGCAGTAAATTTCAAAATATGGAAGGTTGGTTCCGTGATATATATGAGTGTCTCTTCAACTAGAATGAGCCGTTTGTTTTAGTGATAGATATTGTAGTTTGAGCTGTGATAGAATCCTTCTCAAGTTTATATGTCGTGGGCTATCGTTTATGAGAGACCATGTGTTTCTAAATGGTGAAGGTCATGGCTGATGGCAAAAGTAAAAGCAGTGGTGATTCATTAAAAATAGTTAATAGGGCCTGCGGCTGACAGGGATAAATCGGAACATGTGGCTTGCCAACCCGCCAGCACCTAAGATGACATTGTGTTTCTTCAGTCCCAACCTGCCACCCGCAATTGCCAGACAGCTGTGAGCTGACAGACCGAGGGAAACAAGATCACTTGTTTCTTGTTAACAGATTTAGAAAAACTTTTCGGAAGGAGGAAGAACCCTCTTCTCTTCAGTTTCACTTGGCTGACACGTATTTCAAAGTTGTTACTGATTTTTTTGTTGATCACAAATATGTTTATTACTTAAAATTCAAATATCATAGAAACACATGATGTAGAAAAAATGAAAACCTTCTGTATTATATCTGAAATGTTAATTTCTTTTTTAAAAATGACATGACACAAAATATGGCATAACGTTAAGATTTGATATGCTGAGAGCCGGTTCTGTGAGTGTTTCTTATGATGGTCTACATTATATTCCTGGCTATCTAAATTAGTTCACAATTAAATTTTTTTCCATTTTCACAACTAAAAGAAAATCAACCACCGAATCCCATCTCCCGGAGAAAATCACTTTTATCATGTTGTGTATTTGTATATATCCCTCTAGGTTATTTTTTGACTGTATGTATATTTATATATGTGTATACGCATACACACACATACACATAGACAAAATAAACACGTGGCATATATAGTAAAGAAAAATATGTTCAATATAATGATAATCAAATATATACAATATATTAAATGTTAGATTAAGTTATATCACCAGTTTGCAACATGCTTTAAAAATTCCAAGATTTAAATATGAATATTTGATTAAATTCGTGGACCCATTCATTCATTCATTCAGAACATATAACATCTGTCAATCAAACTATAGCAAAATATTCACATCCCTTGAAGGCAACATAGGGCCAGAGTTCTACTTCCAGCTTTCATTCAGAATTTACTTAATAGATGCTTCTGCTCCTGGGTCTTACTATAACAGATGTCCTCTTTGAAAACTTTCTGGCTAAATTTCAAGACTCCTAAAAATGAGAAAACTAAAAGGATCCTGCTGATTACAATCAATAGAGTTTGATGATCCATTTAAGACTGTAGATCAACAAAGGAATGTATGGAAGTAGATGCAGCCCTTAGGCAATTTCCAAATAAGCAAGTATGGATTTTCTATACATTACGTCTAATGAAGACAGTTTTAAAAACAATATTGTTTGGGAATTTGATTTTTGTTTTGTGCTTTTTGAGTTTTTTTCTCTCTCTAATTTGAGAAGTCAGTGAAAAACAACACAGTGGCTTGATGCAATACTGGGAGATAAACATCTTCACTTTTCACTTCGGATTGCCTCTTTTCCCTAGAAAAACAAAATGGCTAATAGAGAGTGTTTGCTATCTCTGAATGGAAAAGGATAATAACCAAGCTGCACTGGAGAAACAGTTCTTGAATATAAGGAAATATATAAGTAGAAAAGAAAAAAGAAAAGCTGTTTTTGTTTGTTGGTTTTTTCCTTTGCAACCAGAGCCTTTGCCTTTGCCTGCAGAATCTGAGTTGGTAACTCCAGGCATCTCTGCCTGCGTACACAGTCTGGACAACAATCCTGCCTGGACAACGTCAGTCTCACAACAAGAACGCTCTCTTTCCATGATTTCAAAAGGCACAAGTAACTCAACAGTACAATGAGATTTGAGTTGTGCAAACTATGTCTTCAACTTAGCTTTGAGTTTTTTTATTTGTTGACAGTGTTGGCTTTGGAGGCCACCAGCATCACAACAAACCTGCCCGGGCAGCAGTGGTGCTTTCTGCTGAGAAGTGTTCAGCGAGAAGACAGAACAACATTGCAAATTAACATGTGTACATGGGAAAACACTTAGCCTCAAAATAGCAAGGGAGGACAGGAGAAATGTGTTGTGCTTAATTCATGGCCAAGTGACGATGAGCACAGAGGATGTTTCTGGTTACCATCATCTCGAAGAAGACATTCACAGTGGTTACAAATTGACTTTTTATGGAGAAACTAAGACTGTTTCTAACCTATTGCACTGATATTATATTTAGTTAATATTTTATGAAAGAAAGTCCTCCCATTAGAGGTGGCAAATTGCTTTATAATTATAGTACTTTACAGAACAGACTGTCTGCTCCATTTTATGGCAAAAGCACAAAAATACAGCTGCCTTTCCCATGTAACTCTTTTGCAGAGTCCTTGTGGTAAGTGACTACCCCTCCCATGATTGTTTTTCTTCACTTCAAATATTAGTTTAATTTGCACAGAAAGTCATGTTGCATGCTCGGTATAAGTTAATGAAATATTGATGCATAAGTTTCAATGAATCAGGCCTGGGACACACTAGGGACCAGAGGTGAACAAAGATACCTCCTCAGTCTTCTAAACTCTGGTCTGACTCCATGCCACTCTCATAGTGACTACCAGCCATTAAACGTGATGGCTACTTAGTAATGATGACTATAATGAATTGGTGGGCAGAACAGCATCAAATTTTCATAAAAGAGTATAGATTGAATGGGAATGGAGGCTGAGCTATTTTCTCTTCCTTCTTTTTCTTCTTCTGTTTTTATTCCTCAAATGATAAGTAGCAGATCTAAGTTTCTAGCAGGCAAGGAACATGTTTTATTTATATTTGTATTCCGGAGTATATCACAATGTTGGCACTAAATAAATGTTTCCATAAAAAATCTCTCCTTCGATTGAAATGTGCTGTGTAGCAGAAGCTGTTAGTGCCCTGACATGTCATGTTAGAACTCCTCGCTCCTGTGCACACCAGAGAAGTCTTATTGAGGCACCTGGTATTTACTGAAGGCACTTTCCCTGACCACTAGAGCAGGCTCCACTTGCACAGGGGACCCTGGGAAATTAATGCCCAAAGAACAGCTCTCAACCAATGGTGAATGGAAATTGGTAGATAAATACCCCTCAGGCCAGACAACTCGAAGGTGTATTCTGCAGACTTTTTCTAGAAGTCCCCAGTGGAAGCGAACTCCAATTACCCACACAGTAATAAACATTCCTTGTCTTCACTTCATTTCCTTTCTTGTCTCACTTCCCCATGTCCCCATCAGCATTTCCAGGGGTCTCATCCCAAATAAACTACTTGCACTCAAATCCTTATCTCAGGTTGGGCTTCTGGGGAATACAACCTAAGACATCCTCTTACACCAGGATATCAATTGATAAGAATTGATGGAAAGTTTTCTAAGTGCCTAACTTTGTGCTATGCACTATGAGACTATTAAGGCATTTAAAATATTTACATTTACACCGCTCAGAAATCTCTTATTTTGTTCATTTCTATTTCAATAGTTTTTGGGGTACAGGTGGTTTTTGATTACATGGATAAGTTCTTTACAAATTAGATTGGAAGATAAGATTATTTTATGACATTTAAAACAATGAATGGACTAGACAGCATTATACAGGGCTAAAATAAAATCTAAAGTGTGTATTACAGATAATCAGAGACAAGGAAAGTGGAGAAAGGTTCTACATGTACAGTCAGGACAAAAAGTCATAAAAACGGGCTGCTTGACTTGGGGGCACTCATGGAAGCTGATGTGGGGGACTCGAAGAGGATGGTACACTTAGCGCACAGGATGGTACATCTCCAAGCCTAGTATTCTGCACGCAGTGATGGCTCAATAGATACTCCGAGAATGGAAAAATGAACAGGCAAATGAGTCAGTCATGAAAACTCAAATGAGCTACACTATGTATTCTACCAGATTTTTGAATTAAATAAATACATAAGTGTCTTTATGTATTTATTAATACATAAGTGTCAATATATAAGTATCTCTTATATATTGGGGTTTTAAGTATTTGACTTTCTACTTTTCATCTTTTTTCCTATTTCACCTACATCGACTTGGTTCTCTCCCTAAGAGATCTGCTACTTTGTAGCTGAGTGACCACAGGCAAGTTAATTAATCTCTTTAGTTTTAGGTTCCTCACCTGTAAACTGTTCAAAGGTTGATTGTGACCCTGGGGCATGATTTATTTGGCTAATCCCTTGACTTCCAACAAAAAAAAAAGTCCCAACTTTCCACTATCATCTTATCCCTTGCCCCCTCCTATATACTTTTATTAATAAGTTCCTGAAAATATTAGGGTTTTCCATCCCTGAATTAGATAACACACACACACACACACACACACACACATATGTTTAACTTTAACAACACATTTTGAAACAAGCAAAATGTTTGGACCTAAGACTGTGTGGCTTTGAAGAAGTCATTTAATCTAAGGCTCAAGTGCATTTTCCAAAAATGAGGCTATTGCTTTTTTTACTAGAGATAATTATATAAGGCACCTGGCTTAATGAATGATCAAGAAATTGTACATTTTTTCAACTGAATTGAGATATAATTTACATATTATAAATGCATGCATTTTAAGGACACAGTTGGATGAGTTCTGGAAAATGTATATACCCATAAGACCACACTGATCAATGTATGGAACATCTCTGTCACTTTGAAAGGTTCTCTTGTGCCTCCTTGCAGCCAATCTACCCCTTCACCCCCAGCTCCAAGTAAGCACTGATCTGCTTTCTGTCACTATAGATTAGATGCGTCACTTTCTAGAGTTTTATATAAATAGACTCATGTAGCATGTGCTCTTTTGTGTCTGGCTTGTTTTGCCAAGCGTTTTTGAAATTTATTCATGTTTTTGTGCGTATCTGTGGTTTGTTTCTTTGAAATAAGTGGAAGATCTTCTTTTACTAATCTATCAAGAAAGTTCTTTCTTTCTAGGGGCCTTTGGACATTATCGTATTTTGCGGTTATAACTGAGGATGAATGAATCATAAGTAGATTTAAATGATACAATACCTAAGATAATTTTATTTACTTGCTTTTCTAAATAACTATAATAATAGCTAATATTTATTAAATACATGTTTTATAATAAGCATAAAACAGAAAACAAGTGGTGTATTAATTTTCCATTGCTGTGTAAGAAATTATCCCGAACTTAGTGGCTTAAGAGAATAAACATTTATTATATCAAACTTCCTATGGGCCAGGAATTCAGAACTTGCTTCAGTTGATGCTTCTGGCTCAAGATGTCTCATGAAGTTACAGTGAAGATGCTGGTTTGAACTACCATCAACTGGAGGCTTAAATAAAATTGGAGGATGAGCTTGGATAGCTCACTTACGTGGCTAGCAAGTTGGCGCCTGCTGTTGGCAGGAGGTTTCTCCTCACAAAGACTCTCCGTAGGGCTGCTTGAGTGTCTTCTCAACATGGGTTCATTTCCCTCAGAGTGAGTGAGCCAAGTGAGAGCAAGCAGGAAACCTGCAGTGTCTTTTAGACTTAACCTCAAAAGTCACATATTGTTGTTTTTCCATATCACGTTAATTGCAGAAGTTAGTCATATTGAGTGTGGGAAGGACAGTTGTCCACTAAACTTTTTGTTCCTGACAAAAAGATATGTTGAAGTCCTAATGCCAAGTACCTGTAAATGTGATCTTATTTGGAAACAAAGTGTTTGCAGATGCAATCAGGTTAAGATGAGCTTATACTGGATATGTCAGGCCTTAAGTCCAATGGCTTGTGTCCTTATAAGAAGAGAGAGATTTGGAAACAGACACACAGGGAAGAGAACCATGCGAAGATAGAGGCAGACCCTATGGTCATGCATCTACCAGACAAAGAGTGCCAAGGACTGTAGGTGACCATTAGCGAGAAGCAACAAGGAGGGACTCTTCTCTAGAGCCATTGGAGGAAATATAGTCTTGCCAAAACTTTTACTTTGTACATCTAGCTTCCAGAACTGTGATAAAATAAATTTCTGGCTTAATGAGCCAGAAATTTCTGGCTTGTTTTGAGCCATTCAGTTTGGTAACTTGTTACGGAACCCTCAAACACTGGTACAGGGATGAAATAATGGCATGAATATCAGGAGGTGGGGATCACTGAGGACCATCTTGGGGGCTGGCTACCACAGGAGGGGGGAAACTGCTTTGATGGAGTAATTAGGGAATGTGATAGAGTTTCAGCTGATAACTGAAAATGTCAAAGAGCCAACTAGGTGAAATAGGTGAAAAAGCATTTCAGGCCGATGAAACACCTTATAAAGACTTTATGGCCAGGACAAGTTTGGTGTGTTTGAGGCATGGAAAGGAGGCCAATCCTGGCTATTCACTAATAGGTGAAGGAGAGAGAGATTCAAAATAGACTGGAAGGATCAGCAGAGGCCAGATCCCTCCCCATTAGAGGGAGTTTAAATTTTATACAAAGGGCAGTGGGTGGTGTTTTAAGCCGGTAGTAGCATGCTTTTGTTCATGCTTTTAGAAGATGACCCTGGCTGTCATGTGGACAGTAGATTGAAGAGAAACAAGATTTAAATGAGAGACCAACTAGGAGATTACTGCAACAGTCCAAGCAGGAGGTGTTATTGCCCCAATAGAGGGTGAGGGAATTAAGATGAAAGGAAATAGAGAGACTATTAGAAATATACACTGGAGAACAAGTTATAGGGCTTAGTCATTACATGTGGGGTACAGGGGTAAGAAAAAAGAAAGAATCAAGGATAATTCCCACTAAATGCAGACTATTCTTTCCCAAGTACTTGAAACCCCTATTAATTTTAAATGAGCTTTATCCATTGTGAAACTTGAAGCTTAGAGCTCTTTGTCATTCCTTATTGCCTACTGGGAAAGGGCTACATTATTGCATGGCACAAGGACAGTCTCAATCAGTCTTTTGCCTGAATGGCCAGCCTAATTTCTTCACCTGCATCTAGTCACACTGAGCTGCTCATTCTTCTGGGAACACAGCACAATGACAAAACGCATTCCCTTCTCTCTGCCTGAAGTATCCTTCGAGCTCACCTCCATGAAAGCTTCCCTATTGACAAGGTGTTTCATCACTTCCCCTACTTTGTTCTCATAGCATCCCGCTGACCCCTTTCTTTCTTCTTATCTCACCATATGTTTGTGATCCATCCCACCATATACTGTATGTCTGTATGTCCCATTAACCGTGGGCCTCCTGAGAGCCAAAAACAAATCTGATTCTTATTTGATATCACTGTCTGCTCCTAGCATAATCATAAGCACATGGTAGAGACTCACTTAATGATTGTCAAATGAATAACAGAGATAGCAGAGATGACTGGAAGTGTTTCACAGTTACTGGTAGACAGACTTATTTCTAATGAATATCAAAATGTCATGATTTCTCTCGACGTTAGAATCAAAGAATCCCAAAGGCCCACCAGAAAAGGCAGAAATATGATGCATACACTTATGAAATCATTCATTTGACAAATACTGAGCACCTGCTATGTGTCATGATTCCAAGTGTCAGGGGCGTAGCAGGAGATAAAGTGGACTGGCCTCAATTCTCATGGATATTGCATTCCTTTGAGAAGAAACAAACAATAATTGAATGTACAAAAAAGTGAGTAAGGTAACTTCACATGGTTGTGACCACAATAAAACAGAATAAAGTGATTGAAGCTGAGTGGGGGTTTCTGAAAGCTGCTTAGAGAAGATATCTATTAACCAGTAACATAATAACAGGAGAGAAAAGTTTCCAGGCAGAGACTCTGACTTCTGACTGCAAGTCCCAGAGAGAGAGAGAGAGAGAGAGAGAGAGAGAGAGAGAGAAGAAAGAAAGAAAGAAAGAAAGAAAGAAAGAAAGAGAGAGAGAGAGAGAGAGAGAGAGAGAGAAAGAAAGAAAGAAAGAAAGAAAGAAAGAAAGAAAGAAAGAAAGAAAGAAAGAGAGAAAGAAAGACAGGGTGAGGGAAGGAGGGAGGGAGAGAAGGAGAGAGAGAAAGAAAGAGAGAGAGAGAGATGGCGGGGGGAAGCCTAAATCAGGTGCGGCAGCTCACACCTATAATCCCAGTATTTGGGAGGCCAAGATGGAGGGATCACCTGAGGTCAGGAGGGTGAGACCAACCTGAGCAACATGGTAAAACCTCATCTCTACTAAAATTACAAAAAAATTAGATGGACTTGGTGACAGGTGCCTGTAATCCCAATTACTCAGGAGACTGAGACAGGAGAATCACTTAAACCCAGGAGATGGAGGCTGCAGCAAGTCAAGATCATACCATTGCACTCCAGCCTGGGCAACAGAGCAAGACTTCATCTCAAAAAAAAAAAAAAAAAAAAAGAGAGAGAAGTCTATTATATACCCTAAGCTCTATTTTCAAATGCCATTTCAGGCTTTATACTGTTTAAAAAATCAAAGCAAACAAAAAAGCAGTATATTTTTAAAGAAGTTTAAAATTTCAGGGAAATAATACTTTGCATATATTTCTATAACCTACTTGTCTTTATTAACTTGATATCATTTATTATCATTAAACTTGTTTTACAAAAATTTGTAATAGCTATATAGTATTTCTACATGGCTGTAATATCATTTATGTAATCAAACCTCTACTTTTGTCCATTTATATCATTTTCAATTTCTCATAAGTAACAGGAGGATAAACATCTTTAATTGTAAATACTTTGTACATACATGATTCTTTGGTGTGTGTGAAAAATTCTTAAGAGAAAAACTGCTGAGTCACATATGTTTTCATTCACATGACCAATTTGCCCTGCAGAAGGTTTGTAACAATTTACTATCCCACCATGAGTAAGTGGGGGTTAGATGCCTGATTAGATTAGCTTATTTTGTATCATATGAAGAAAAGGAGAATTGTGCAACTTATTCCTGAGAAAGGCCCCAACATAGTTGGAACAGCCATCTGAAACCTTCAAGGACAACCTTCCAGTAGCAGTAGCAGTTGTTTCTACAGACATCAGGACTGTAGGTGCAGCCCTTACCCACTTTAAGTAGTTAAAAATCAGTCCCACTATTCTCAGTGGACACAATGAGAGGAGTCTCATCTACTGAAACATGACATGGCTGATTTTTTATTTTCTTCAAGAATCTGACCTAGAAAAAAATCTGAGAGTTCCTAAACTTTACCAAGCTAATCACCAATTTCATAGAAAACGGACAATTTGTGCAAGAAAATCACTGACTTCAAAAGAACAGCCATTGCTAAATCTACCAGCTTCTGTATTTCAATGACTATCTCAACAAAACATTCAGGGAAGACACCATTGTGTACCAAAAAACAAAGAAACAAACAAAAAAAATACAAAAAAAGCAACACATAAGTAATTGTATGAGTGAGAAAAAGGTAATCTAAATGCATTGTTCCTACAACTTTTAAAAATTAATGTCATTTAAATTGTCTCTTGTAATAATTGAAATGTATAACTAGAAGGGTTTTGAGATATCATCTTGACTTATGATTTCTTACCTTTGAAGAAACAAGGCCCAATTTTCATGTAAAAATTTTTAAGAGTCCCAACTTAATTATAAACTCTTTTAGTTTATAGTTTGAGAACATAATCATGACAATGAATCTATGAATTCAGAAATAATTTTTAAGTTTATTTTAGTATCCCCAAAACAAACCTGCACATTCTAAAATAGAAACACATATATAAGGAAAACACATCATGTATTTAGTTAGTGGATCACTTGCAATGAACTCCAAGCACATTGCTTGCTCCCTCCCCACCTCAGGAGTTTGTCTACTGCAGATTAGGAATTATTTAGCTTTTAATATTAGCAGCGAGAAAACTAAAGTGCATGAAAGTCATGTGCATCATCCAAACCATAGAATTGGCAAAGGAGCTAGAACTGGAGCCAGAGCACCTGATTTTTTCTCTAAAGCTCTTTCCTGAGCTGGATTGGGACTACAGCTAAACAAAGGGTGTCCAATCTTTCAGCCTTCCTTGGCTATGTGAGGAGAAGACTTGCCTTGGGCCACACATAAAATACACTAATACTAACAATAGCTGATAAGGTTAAAAAAATGCAACAAAAATCTCATAATGTTTTAAGAAAGTTTACAAATTTCCCTTGGGCCACATTCAAAGTTGTCCTGGCCAGCCAGCTGTGGGCTGAACAAGCTTGAGCTAAATCATTTACCACTGTGATCCTGAAAGTCACCTCACTTTGCTAAGACTCAATACCCTAATTCATGTAGTGAATAATTATATAATTCATGTAGATGCTTCCTCTGGAAGCCCAGTTTCTTACCCAGACCAGGTGCTCTGTACGCATTAGCTATGTTCATTATTGTTATCTTGAGTATTTCCATTTCCACAATATCTTTGCTATAGACTTTATGACAAGCAAGTGAAAATGCATCAAACCTTTACAGTTTGTCTGCCAGGGCTCTCTGCTTATCAATCCTTCAATTACCTAATGCAACCCATATCATTCAGGGCTTCGGAGATGCCTTCCCATTTTGATTGGAGGAGAAGTGGTTCCCTCTCTGTAACTTATCAACTAACCTTGCCTCTTGGGTATTTACATAAAGAATGGGAATTTATTTGTCAAGAAACTGTGAGAATAAATTGCCCTTAACCATTCTCCCACAACTATGTGCTATAAGTTTGTTTGCATCATTCATTTCTGTCTCTCTGCAGGCTGATACAGTTTGTTTTTAAAAAGTGAAAACTTGTGTGTCTTGACTAGTGAGATCTTGAACTCTGCTGAAAAAATGCTATTATTTCTGCTATGAAAATCGGTTAATTTAATGGATTTTCATTTAAATTCGTCGTTAAGCTAAAACAAACAAAGAAAACAAAACTGAAAAGCAACATCCTGATTTCCCAACATGATAATTAGAGCCCAGAGAAATTCAGAGATCCTTCTTTCCACCGCCTTTTCTTTTCTGCTGTGTGGTCATTAGCCTTGTAGCATAATCAAGATGTAACTCTAAAGCAACCTTCATTAGGGATAAAGCAAACTTCATCAGGAAATAAGAAATTTGCTACATTTTGCAGAGGACTATCATAAGTTTTTCAAATTGCTCTTCTACATGCGCAAATGGCAGAACACTTGATGCTTTTCTTGCTGGACCATACGTACATATCACGAATTATCATATACATTGGATATGTGCTGTCTGTGACAAAAATAAGTATGGGAAAGAGAAGTTTGTACTATTCCTTTAATGTAAATCTTAAACCAGACCAACATCAGTTATATCGGCTAAAAGCTTCCCGAATCTGCTGCAATAAAAAAATTGTTTGTTAACATAGGACTTGGTGATTGGCACAGTGATTAAGTCAAAAACTGAGTCAAGTGAGGAAGAGAAAGGGAATGTCAGTTAGGGAGGAATGTCCATGATGCACATTTACAAGACAAAGACAGAATCTTGGTTCAAACACTCTTAAGTTGATCTTGGACAAATCACCCAACCTCTTCAAATAGTTTTCCTCATTTTATAAAGTGGAAATGATAATCTTGGCCAATTTACCTATCAGGGTTGTGATGAGAATCAAACTAGGTGATGAACACAAAAAGATTTTGCAAATTGTAAGTGTTTACAAAATTACAGGAGTAAAGTTACAGCTATTTCAGTCTCTCTTGATTTGTTTTCACGGAAGAAATTAGATAATACATAAAAGGAGACTCAGCTTTAGTTCTTTATTTTCACACGTAGTGAAGTACATATCTGAGAGAGCAAACAATGCTTTTATTCTTGCATTATTTCATTTTCTGTATAGTGGACATTCTTATCTGACTATCATACGTTAGGGTCACAGTGTTGAAACGCCATATTCACTTTTATCTCCTACCTCTCTAACAATCAGCTTGGTGCAATCAGCATCAGGACTGCCTTATCTGCCCTCTCAAATATTTTTCTGTTAATCACCAGGTAATTCTATTGAGACAGTGATTGTGTCTTAAAAATAACTGTATGTATACAGTTTCCTTTTTGATGAACTAATTCCCTAAAATAGGTAAATTTTATCTTTGTGTATACACACACACACACACACACACACACACACACACACACACATCTGTGACCTTTTAGAAATTACTAGCAGCTCTAAAAACATCATTTTTAAACATAATTTTAATATAAGTCATCCCAGCCAATACCATAACAGAATATGTATTGTTCCCTTATTTTAAACTAAATATCAACTTTTAAAAAAGTTTTCCATACATATGATCAGGCTATGTATAAGCTATAGTAACAAATGGTTCTTTTTAAAAAGTTGGGGTTTTTTTGAACAGAAATATTATTTGTTCTTGTTAGGGAAATCTGGATTTTTTTCCTATTCACAGCTATCATCAATTAAATTTAATTTAAATCTCTGGTTAATATCCTGGGCCCCATGTCCCTGGGGAAAGTTATATTCTGAAGATTGTTTTAGAAACATTCTAGTGCCTGTGTGCTCACCACTGAGCAAAGGGGAAGATTGAAAGTGAAGTTTTACAGATGAGTTCCATAAAAAAGCAAAGACGCATGCATGTTTTCTTAGTGACGCTCATATGCTTTTAGTTCACCTTGTGACACCTGTGGCTGCTCTATGGCTGAGAGCATGTGTCTGGTGGCAGCACCCATATGTTAAAACCCAGCATGCAAAGCCAAAATTATCAATATGTGATTTACCAGTGAAACTGCCTGCATTTGCTCCCTTTAAGAAGAATGGTGCCTGTATGTGAAAATCACGGAGCATGCACTGTTGGTGGCACTTGGTGGCTTATTCATTATTCTGTTTGGTAGATTTGAGAGGCAGAAGAATAAAAAGAGCTATTGTTCTCATTTCCATGTGATTTGACTCAGGCATGTTTAAAGGGTAGCTCTTGTACCATGGAGATGAAGATTTGATCCTGCACTGCTCCTAAGGTAAATATTTTTACTTAATTTGATCTAAATGAACATTGGACTCTACCCTTATTTTTTTCTCCTGGTATTTTCTCTTCTCATTAAAATCTCTGATGCTGCTTTGTCATAGTTTCCACTGACAACAGGGTCTCATGCTCATTATATGCTGGCTCTGAGTTTTGGGACAAAGGTCACTTAAAGAAGAGAAAATCATGTTAAAGAAAACTTGGAGAGAAAATTTGAATATGGCAACAGCTATAAATCTGTGGTAAATATAATGAGTTTTGACTACTTTTTCTCTAGAGAAAAACTCAAGCCATCAAAGAAAATTCCTTAACCAGTAAACTTTCATTTCACAAACGATTGTCTTTTAACTTCTTACTGATTTATCCTCTTTTGGAAATGTAAGCGCTTAATGACATACTGACTCCTGCTGAAGCCACAAGCCAATTACAAATCTTTCCAAACAGATTTTTTTTTCATGGGGTGATGGGGATGGAAACATGTGGAAGAAGATAGAAATAAAATTAAAAATTCATTGGGAAAACAGAATAAGAACTATTTAAACATGAATTTCATTGTAGGTGACAAGGTACAAAAACTGAGGTGGTTTATCTTTTATAGAATCAAGTATAAAAACTTCAAAATAATAGGAAAGATGTGTTAGCAAAACCAGGCAATATGATAACACCAATTGTTATTTATTGAACACCTTCTGTGTGTTAGGCATGTGCTAAATATGGTGGTTAAATATAGTATTTATCTCATTACGGGTGTACCCAGAGATAAGCCCATTTGGATTGTATAATAATATCTCAACTTCTGGATCCATTTCATTTAATATCATTGCTCTAGTATGTGAAGTATGTATGTTATTTGCATTAACAAAGACTGACCTGAATGCTGTGTAGCCCACAAAGTTCTGAGGGATGAAAGGGGAGCTACCGTCACATCTATACTCTTCCAAAGTTGGATCATGTGAAGTTCCCCTTCCAGAGAGCTCTGGTTTACTATCCCAGGCAATTCCATAAATCTGTAAACATCATTTGGTTCATGATTTTCTTTGGTAAAGTTATGCCTTTGTTTGTTTTTTTGCATTAAATGTGAATGAATTAAACATTGCTACGTGTGTGCCTGTATGAATGTAATCTTATGAATATGATGTACAATGGCTATGAAAGAACTTAACTAAAAAAAAACCTGGCCAAATTTGTAAACAATTAATGGAGGTAATAACTTGTTAGTTGTATAATGCTAATCAATATTAACTATTGAAGAAATTATGTCCATTATTATGAGTTTTGGTGTATCTCTTGGGATAAGTAATTATTAGCATTCAGAATACATAAAATTTATTTTTTAAAAATTTATAGGGATTCCACTTATATTTATCATAATTCTTTAAAGCAGTTTTCAGGCACAAATCTAAGTATAATTATTCTCATTTTACTAAATGAGAAACTAATATCAATAAGTTTCATGATCTGCTCAAGGGCATACATATGATGAAGTTGGAGTTTAAACTGACTGTTCTGTCTGACTCCAAAACTAATGTTACCAAACCCTGTTACTATGAAACAATGCGTGTCTAACAAACAACTAGCTCACCAAGGGAGAGTTTATAAACTTTTTCTGATAGCTATGCCATTGTTTAGAACAATTTTTGAAGTCGTCTTTAAGTCATGTCCTTTGACGCTATTTATGGAGCTCACAAAATAATGTTTCATTACTTTGCAGTCATCTTTGAACAAAATTTAACCACCTATCTTGTTGATAAGAGCTTTTCCTGACTGCAACTTGAAAAACTTCTAAAAAGACCAAGATGTTGGCACCACTGCTACTTAAAAAAAAATATGAGATACAGTCCCTAGGTGCTGAAAGTGGACTCTCTAAACTGGCTTTAAAAATGATAATATTATTGCTTCCCAACTAATTTTGTACATCTGTTAAAAATATAGTTTTATCAATCATAGACTGAAAGATCTTAGCATTTGGAGGATACTGAAAGACTCTGAGATTCAGAGAAGATAACATAGGAGCCTGTAATCCCAGCAGTTTGGGAGGCCAAGAAGGGCAAATCACCTGAGCTCAGAAGTTCAAGACCAGCCTGGCCAATGTGGCAAAACTTTGACTCTAACAAAAATACAAAAAGTTAGCTGGGCGTGGTGGTATGCACCTGTAGTCCCAGCTACTCAGAAGGCTGAGGTGGGAAGATTGCTTGAGCCCAGGAAGTCAAGGTGGCAATGAGCCAAGATTGTGCCACTGCACTGCAGCCTGGGTGACAGAGGAAGACCCTGTCAAAAACAAACAAATAAACAAACAAACAAAAACACAAATAGGGAAGTTAGGATAATAGTGTTTTGAAAAACAATTTTTGAAGGATAAATTCCATAGAGGACAGTGGAATAAGATATTCAAAGTGCTAAAGGATAATAGCTATGAGCTCTATGCCCAGTTTAGTTATCATTTAAGTAGGATATAAGACCCTGCTTTTTGGCAAGACCAACATGGCAGGTAGAGGGTTAGAAGCTGAGAACAACAACATTCTAGTAGAAAAAGCCTGTGTGATGCATAGGCCAACTGAAGGAAAATATTTCTAAGAGAGCTTTCCTGAGACCATGGCAGTCACATGTATCTTGTCATTTGCAAGAGTTCTTTAAAGACACTTTTACAACACAGTACTCACAGATTTATCCTTACAAAACCAAGCAACAAGATTCCCATAAAAAGAAGAGCTCACAATAAAGGTTTTTTAATTTGGAAAAATTTAAAAATTAAAAATTTTAATTTAAATTTAAGACTTTCATATTAAATTTAAATACAAAAGTTTCATAGAGCCAGTAAATGCAACAAACAAACGAATTAGCACTTCTGAAAAGTGAACGGATAAATTCACAAAAACTCCAACATAATTATATTTTCATTGAAATTAAACTTATAGAATATTTGCAAAAGGATACACACAAACATGACAGATTACTTCTGAGAAGGGAGACCCAGGAATGGGGACAGGAGTAGGGAGGAAACTTGTTATGTACACACTGTCTTTTAGTAAAATGTATGGATTTTTACAGCATACACTTTTAAAAACATATTTAAAATAAAGCATCTGGTACTACGATGTTATCATTGGATAAAATAGACTTTCAGGAAGAAAATGAAGGTGATCGTTTTTTTGATCATTAAATTCTTGTTAACAACAGAGATAGAACCATCCCGTTTCTGAGTGCTCTAAAAATACAGTTTCAAAATACATAAAGAAAGAATTGGACAAATACACTACCATAATAAAGATGTTTGAATTATACCCTCTAGAAATTGGTAAGTGGAGTGAAAAAAAATCAAGTAGGCATATAGAAAATGTGAACCACATAATCAACAACTTTGATCTAATTGACATATATAATCCTGTACTCAACAGAGAGTATGTCTTCTTCTTGAGACCACTTGCATATACAAAAATTGACCAGTATCCTTGGAAAAGAAATCTCAACAGATACTGAAGAATCATTATCCTGTAGTCCACATTGTCTGATGCAAAAACATCAGCAATCAACTATAAAAAGAAGGAAGAATCCCAAATAGTTGGAAACACAAAGTTCTTCTTGTGAATAACCCATGGGTTAATGTAGAAATCTTCAAGAAATCTGTGAAATGCCTGGAACTGAATGACAGTGAAATCACTACATATCTAAACTGTCAGAATGCAGCTAGGAAAAGACTTAAAGGAAAGGTTGCAGTCTTAAATGCATAAATTTTAAAACAGGAAAGATTGAAAACGAGTAATGCAATCAGTTCAAGGAGGTAGATGAAAACAGTATTGCATACTTGAAGTAAATGGAAAGAAACAGTAAGTGCAGGAAACAGTAACATAGAAAACAGAAAAAAAGAAGATAAGAAATGAAAGTTAAAAGCTGGGTCTTTGTAAAGACTAGTGCAATACACAAACTGACAAGACTGATCATGGGAAAAAGAAACAGTACATAGACAAACAATATTAGGAATGAAAAAAAGAGGATAACTTTAGATGCACTGAAGATTGTAAGACCGTAAGAAAATACGAGCAACTGTGTTCCAGCACTACTGCAATCTTACATAAAGCGGATAATTTACTTAAAAAAAATCCATGAGTTACCAAAATTAAATTAAGAAGGAACAGATTATTGTAATGTACATCTAATAATTGAAGAACCTAAACAAGTAATGAGAATTTTGTTTACCAAAAGGAAGTATCAGACCCAGATAGGTGCCTTTAACATTGACACATATGCTTTATATGAATTATTCCAGAAATTAGACTGAGAGGAAAAGCTGCCCATCCACTGTTATGAGTCTATCAAAACTCGACAAAAAAGCGTTTAATGAGAAGATTATGGACCTCACTCACCAATGAATACACGTGCAAAAAACTTGAATAATATATTAGCAGAGTAAAAACAACATTGTATTTAAAATACATGGTGACCAAGTGGTATCGATTTCAACAGTATAAAAACATGGCAATGTTAAAAAGTTAGGAAGATCTTCAAATTCAAATAATAGGAAACTTGTTTAAAACGGCTTGAACAAGGAGGCATTTATTTTACTCACATAAGAAATCTGGAGGTAGTCAATTGCTGATATTAGTTCAGTGGCTCACCAATATCAGGCGTGATGATCCTTTAGTCTTTTACCCATGGTTATACAGGGGCTGCTGGCAGCTCTGACATTAGATAAAGGTTAGAAAAAGGAAAAGGAGTAGGGATAAAAGGTTCCATCTGCCATGTTTTTCTCTTTTATTTTTCCTGGAGTCTTACTGGCAGAATTCCACTTAACAGATCATCAGCCAGACTGGCCAGAATGCCACCTGTAGCTGAAAGAGAGTTTGTAAAAGCAGCAAAAATATAATCATAATTAGCTTCCACCATTGCTGCCCTGAATAAAATCAAGATTCTGTTAATAAGAGAAATGGGGAAGAATGTTTCATAGTCAACATGTGGTATCTGCTTAAAAACCATGCAAGGAAATTAATTATGTTAACACATTAAAAGAGAAAATTGATACGATCATCTCGTTAGATGAAAGAAAAAGCATTTACTAAAACAATAACTACTAATAAACTAGGAATTTCAGGAAATTCCTTCAACACAATAAAGAGTATATGTGAAAAACTTCCAGCAAACCATACTTAGTGCTGAAACTTTAGAAATATTATCTTTAAAGTAAGAAACAAAAGGAGGATACCATTATCTCTGATAAATACACTAATATATAATTACATGTTATATGTACATATATGGTATATAAAGATAGATAAATTATAGTAGATTCATTAATTTGGTGACATGCTATCAATCAATTAAAATGTTAAAATGAATGCACTAGATCTTTACCTATCACACTGATATATGTCAAACATATGTTAAAATACTGAGTAGCCAAAGGATATATACTGTATAATGCCATTGATATAAATTTGAAAACCTTGAAACTACTACTATTTATTAGCACCTGACTTTGCGATAAACATAGAAGCCATACCACCACTTCATCTAGGAAAAGAAGGAAGGAAAGGAGATAGATGAAGGTTACAAGAAGGCTCTACTGTTTAGAAATACTTGTCTTAAAAAAAAAAAGACTAAAGCAAATATGTCAAAACGTGTCAAATCTGATAATGGGTACACGGTTCTGTTTTGTGTTCTTTTCTGCACACTTTAAAACGTTTCTCCCATTTCATAGGGATAAAAACCTCAAGAATGTCTTTTGTCTCTGAGGTCCCCAGTCTGTGACAAGTTCTAGAACCCCAAGAATGTTCCAGTGGTTTGCCAAATGTCCCACATGAGGGAGCAAGACCCTAGAGCTGCAAGTGTGCTGACCTCAATCATTCTGTAGGTTTCCTGGGCTCTTTGGTTCTCACCCCCCACCCTCAGGTGGCACCTTCTGACGTGTCTAAACTGAAAGCGTATTGGCCCTGATTCTTGCTGCTTTTATGGAGCCCTGTAATAGTTTTCCTAGGTGGAATGAAGGCAGGCATCTCTCAGTTTCACTCTTAGATGAGCAACTTAGAGCCAAAACTCATTGTTTCCTGCCCGATGGCCTTATACTATGTAACATATAGGTCTACCCTTCTCCCTTCCTGCCACGCTGGAACAGCTTCAGTAGCAATGCAGTGTGCCTGAAATCAGCACTCTCACTTGAAATGACCCCAAGATCCCTGAAAGGACCCAGTTCTCACTATGGACAAGTGAGTACTGGTTCTTCTCTACTTTTAGGTGTTGCTTGAGGCTGTGGATTCCACCTCTGCTGTCATCACTACTACTTCTTTTTTTTTTTAATTTTTTATTGGATTTTAGGCTTTGGGGTACATGAGCAGAGCATGCAAGACAGTTGCTTAGGAACACACATGGCAGTGTGCTTTTCTTTCCTTCTCCCCTTCACCCACATCTGGCATTTCTCCCCAGGCTATCCCTCCCCACCTCCCCCTCCCTCTGGCCCTCCCCTTTTCCCCCCAATAGACCCCAATGTTTAGTACTCCCCTTTCTGTGTCCATGTGTTCTCATTTTTCATCACCCACCTATGAGTGAGAATATGCGGCGTTTCATTTTCTGTTCTTGTGTCAGTTTGCTGAGGATGACGTTCTCCAGATTCATCCATGTCCCTACAAACGACACAAACTCATCATTTCTGATTGCTGCATAATATTCCATGGTGTATATGTGCCACATTTTTCCAATCCAGTCTATTATCAATGGGCATTTTGGTTGATTCCAGGTCTTTGCTATTGTAAACAGTGCTGCAATGAACATTCGTGTACATGTGTCCTTATAGTAGAATGATTTATAGTCTTTTGGATATATACCCAGTAATGGGAAGGGTGGGTCAGGGCAAGAGTAGGAGAAACTGGAGGTTCTGTGGAATTATTTGCACCAACAGTCTTGGTTACATAATTTGTGGGGTTTTATGCAAAATAAAAATGTGGAGTTTCTTGTTTATGAACCAATTATGGAGCCCCATATGACTGCAGGGTCACACAACTATGAAGCTGACTCTGGCACCTAGCCTACATCCTCAGCTGTGGTAAGTCCTCTTGCCTCCTCAAAAATAGTCCCTCTAGCCTACCTTCACCTGCCAGCCAGACAGCTAGAAGGATAAAACTTCTCCATCCTCATTCACAAGGGCTACTTCATGGGCAGTGGATGATTGGCTGTACAAATATCCATGATCTTTGTTTCCATGCTTAATAATAGGAAACAAAGAAGGAAAACAGTCTAAAACTGATATATTTCCCAAAGTCTGGGCTAACGATCACATGTTGAGCATTTACTGTGCACCAGAAACTGAGCTAAGAACTTCATACATATTATTCCATTTAATTCTCATGGAACCTTTGTATGTAGGTATTAGTATATTCTAATTTTAAAGATAAAGAAATAAAGATTAGAGAACTAGTATGCTTTTGAGCACAGTTTTGTTTTACCTGAATTCCTATTCTCTTATTCCCTTTTCTAGACAAGAAAAGAATCTGAATGGTCCATTGATTTAGAATATAATTGGTTAATGTTGAACAATATTGATTAAATTCAATATTGTTCAGAGGGCTAGATACCACAAGAGCCAGAAGACTTAAATTTCCTCCGAAGTTTATACATCCCCTGAGGACATGGCACTTATAAGTATTCATATCAGTGCATTGTGTGGTGGACATTAGGACCGTTCATAGATATTTGCTTTTTTTCTGGCACATGAAAAGACTGCACTGTCCCACTTACTTATGGCCATGTGACCTCCTATTTTTCAATGGAATGTAAATCAGAAGTGATGTGTGCTACTTAAGAGAAGAAGCATTAAGACTCTATTTCTCTGCTACATATCTTTCCCTCTGCCGTGGAGATCAACAGCACTCCAGACTATGACTGCTCTGTCATCTGGGGCTCCAAAGTGAGAATAACTACAATGTAGAGCAAAGCTCCTAGATGACCTGTGGCAGACATGTAGTATTGTTGTGAAATAACCTTTGTTGTTTGAAGACATTGAGGATTTGGGTATTGCTTGTTATTGCACCACAACCTAATCTACCCTGTTTTATATGAAAGGAACCAATGCTAAGAGGAGGCAGCCCTATTATATCATTTATTCCAATAGAAAATGAATTAGTTGTAGATAGCCTAACAAAAAACACCAAATCAACTGTCCATATTTGATTTCTCTTTCAACTTCCAACCCAAATATGATAGCAATAGTAAAACACATATCCAGTGTTTACTATAGGCCACTGTTCAAATATTTTATGAATATTAACTCATTTAGTCCTGATGACATCACTGAAAAGGAGGTATTTTTATCTTCCTTTTATAGAGAAGGAAACTAAGCACAGAGAGGTTAAATTGCCCAAGATCATACAGCTAATAAACAAGGAGAGATGGAATTTGAACTTTAGGAGTCTGATTCCCAAATGCATACCTTTGACTACAAAGTTCTACTTCCTCAGTGTAAGTCAAAACTTAAACCAATTCCAGGAGCACAAAAGCTGCTTCAGAGTTGTAAAGAAATAGATTGCTCACCTCCTCCTTATACAAGTAACCCCTCTCCTCCCTGCCCCATCCCCTTTGCATTCAGCAACAGTACTCTGATTCCTTTGAGTAATTCCCTCTCCACCACTTTCAGCCAACATGGCTTGGATGGGGTTGACACAAGTCCTGCTCTAAAGATACATCTGGATTGCCTTAAACCAGCCAGTCTGTTTCCTCTCTTGGATTGGTTTGGGGATTCGAGTCAGCATGAAGAGAGGTTAGCTGGTGTTTTTGGAGAAAGGAAGGTTTCTTTCTCTATCATTGTAATTGGCAGAGTGTGAGTGTGAAGCCTGCATCTGCAGCCACCTTAAAGCTCTAAGGGACATGGTGAAAATTCACAGAGCTTGAAATGGAACCAACCCACAGGAAGCAAAGCCAAGAGCCAGATGCTACTGTCACTGTTTGAGCCCTGAATCAAGCCACACCTGAAGGCAGCTGTACCTGTGGTCTTTTAAGTTTCATGAGCCAATTAATTCCTCTTTTTACCTTAATCCATTTTGAGTTGGTTTTCCTGTCACTTACAGCAAAAAACTCTGAACTTATGCAAAAGCAAATAAAATGAACAAGAGCAAAAATAAAACACATAACAATCTACAAGAGATATGAACTATTCATTACTGCTTAAGGGGTGAAGATCAATCTGAATTATCAAAATGACTGAATCCAACATAATTAAAAAGCAAGACAAATAGCAAAACAGCAACTACATTTCATCAACTTTGGAACATCTCTAAAAATGTATTCAATTGCAAAGGAGGCAGCCTGTAGATCTTAAGTACTTGTTATGCCTTTCTTTAAAAGCAAACAGCTAAGAATTATTTCTTACTGGCACCGTCAGTCATTGTTGGAATACAAGAGACACTATTCAAGCACTGTTTTAAAATTTGCTGGGTTTACTTCTTAGGATGGCTAAAATGCATTTTATCTTTAGGTCTTCTTTGTAAAAAAGAATCATAATAGTTCTAGAGACCCTTACATGGCAGAAATTATTATTTATTGGTTGAATGACCCAAAGTGCCTACGAGTTTAATAAAGACTTAAAGTAATTTTTAATTTTACCTATCAAAATAGCATTTACATACCTTTGGAAATTAGACACATAGGGATGTACTGGCTCAGTCCACAGTCATGCTTACCCTACATGTGGATTCTCAGGGCATCAAAAAACTAATATTCCCTCTCCAACTGATGCTGAAGCCCAGTTTCTTTCTAAGTTTCCAATTATTACAGTTGCTGAATTGATATGATCTACAACAAGAGTTGGAAAAATTTTTCTCCACTGGGCCATACAGTAAATAGTTTAAGCTTCTTGGGTCGTGTTGCAACCACTCAACTCCATTGTTGTAGCCTGAAAGCAACCACAGGCCCCACATGAACAAACACGCATGGCTGTTCTCCAAGGAATGTTTATTTCCAAAAACAGGTGGCTGGTCAGGTTCGGCTCAGAGGCCATGGTCTGTCTACACCTAATCTAAAATAACAACATTTTACGATTTTAGGTATGTTGAGAAGTTTTCTCAACCCTTGAGATTCTTGTTCCCTAAGTTGGAGTGGTTTCATGTGGCCAGACCATTTGACTTGGGGAAAAAAAGCAAATATCCTGAAACATACATCGTATTTCTTCCAGTTAGTGTTAACTGTAATTGCTAATCATTGTCAAATGAAGAGAGTATAAAAATAACAATTTAATGAGAACCAGTATGTGCCAGGACTGTGCTGTCTGCTTTATCTATGCAACATCCTTGAGTACTTACAACACCAGAAAAGAAGAATATGTAGAGATAGAAAAGCCTCATAGGAAAAGGAAAATTTATAGGTGTGAGATGACAAGTGCAATGGAAAGAACTTGAGTTTTGGACAGATATAGACATGATTTCAAGTCCTGGCTTCACTCCTCCATTCCATGTGACCTTGGCCAGATTTTATACCTCTCTTGAGTTTCCTCATTCATAACTGAAAATATAAAATTATATGAGAAAATTATATCATAATTGCAGTGTATAATGTTACCTATCTTTTCGAGACATTGCAAGGGTTTTTGAAGTGAGCCAAAAAAGCATGTAGCCGTGAAACATGGTAAGCACTCATTAAACCTGAGCCATTCCATGTGTTACACGAAATGATAAAGTGACTTGTTGAAGGTCACATAGTAGTATGGGTGGAATTAGGATTGGCACTCCAGCCCGACTGACTTCAAAGCTTGTGAACTTTCCACTGCATTGCACTGCCTCCCAGATATAAATTTGAAGCAGTGTTATTCGACTCATGCATGGAAATTGCTCAGTGTATCAAAATACGAAATCTCCAAAGCCAGTCACATGAGGTGAGTCATCTCTGTTGGGCCATGGAAGCTAGGCGCATGTTTCTGGAAGTAAACATGACATATCCAGCATATCTTGTGGCTGATGCTTCGTGTAATCCTCAGTTTGTCTTTCCTCCACATGCAGACACTATGGGAAATACTCGTGACTTCTAAGTCTAGTTCAGATTCTCTTGGCTGCCAAATTCCAAAACAGCCATAAAATGTGATTTGCACTCTTAGCCTCTCAGGAATCTCTCCGTTACCTCAGAGAATCTGGGCACAGACAGGACTCAGAGTGGAAATTGCCCAACCTCTCCACTACCACTCTCTTAAAAGAGACAGATCAGATCAGCATCTCTCAACTGTGGCTCATGACGTGTCTGTGGCTATGTCAAGAACATTAAAAATGAATATGTTTAATGTATTCATTTTAGAGTTGGAGACGAATAGAGAGAACATCTGTATCTACACCCTCATTTTGCAAATGTGAAAATCAAGGCTCAGGGAAGTTAAATAACAAATCCAACACTTCTAGATTCCAGTCCTTGATTATTTCCCCCACTCTCTATATAATTTGGGGTAATGAGAAGGAGAGGGACACTTAAAACAGGGTTATAAGATTTAGCAAATAAAAATAACAGGATGCCCAGATAAATTTGAATTTCAGGTAAGTAATAAATACTTTAAAAGCATAAACATGTCCCCTGCGATAGTTGGGACAATGTTTGCAATATATTTATACTAAATAATTACCTTTATCTGAAATTCAAATTTAATGGGTATTGGTATTTTACCTGGCACCTAGTCCAATCAAATAAGCAATGCCAAATTTCTGTTTTCCAAAAATCATTTGAAAGTGTCAAGTTAAAATCTGGCTTAAGTGGAAAAAAAAAAACTGAATAGACAGGAAGAACTCAAAATCTCATTTATTAAAGGTGAAAATAATCAATGACTAGAAATGAAGTCAATGCAATGTAAGAAGAATAAGGAAGAAAGAAGAAGTAAAGGAGGAAGGCAGAAAAAACAGACCCTCTGGAAGCTGGTAATCTCTCTGTTATCTGAATCAGCTTGACAAAATAATGTTCAACCTACTGTCTTTTTCTGCTGTCCCTCATTCACCACTTATTATTTCTGTTCCAATGTTATTTTCTCAGCCATATACAGCCACCTTCCTCTTCTCTGCTAAAACTGCATTACATTTAAGTTTTAAATTTTAAATCAAAGCCATACATTTAGTTGATTTAAAACTCAGAGTACTGAAAAGCTTAGAAAAGCTGTAGTCCTTTTCCTTACCGTTAGGTTCTTTTGAGAACCTAAATTAGGGTCGTCAGATTTAGCAAATAAAAATACAAGATGGTCAGTTAAATTTGAATTACAGGTAAACAATAAACACTTCTAAATATGAACATGTCCCATGCAATAGTTGGGACAACGTTTGCAATGTTCTTATACTAAATAATGATTCTTTATCCGAAATTCACATTTAACTAAGTATCCTGCATTTCATCTGTCAAACCTAGCCTAAATCAAATAAGCCATGCTAAGATTTCTATCTTCCAAAAATATTTGAAAAACTACTTTTAAACTTCATATATATTTCAAAGGTGACCAGCAGTTCTTGTTTCCCCAGAACTGAGGGTTTCCTGAGATGCGGGACTGTTAGTGATAAAAACCAAGACAGTCTCAGACAAACGTGTATTATTCATTGGTCACCCCATTTCTTATGTTAAAGATATTCCATCTCTCTAAAAAATAGATCTTATTTTTGCTTATCAGTTTGAGACATTATCATTAATCTCCTACATTGAGAGGTATCTGTTTTGGTTATTTTTAAACAGTACAAAACCGTTTCCATACAGCACAAGTTCACCAATTTGGCCTAAAAGCCTTCAGAGAGTAGCTTCAGAGAGAATGTGTTTTCTCTAATCAGAGAAAACAAGAATCACGTTGTGTGAGTGTCAAGTTGCCATTTTATTTTCCTACTGAAATACTTTCCCCCACCTAGGAATCCTTTTAAATTTTCTCAACTTTAATTGCCTTTTTTCCCCCCACAAAGAAGTCAATTTAAATTAAGCAGAATCCATCACTGTGATAATTTTTTAATGAGTAAAGATAATGTACTCTACAGAAATTGAAATGAGGTGTTCCCAGGATCATTTGTGAAGTCTCGCAAAGTCCTCCTAAGAGTCAGCTGAAATTAATGAATCTCAGAGTTTCAGGACCGTCAATACCATATAGCTGAGGACTAGGTTCGATGAAAAAAGAAACACACACACACACACACACACACACACACAATAATAATAGTTACACTTTCCAATTGAGCATTTATCTCCTTTTGTTCTAAGATCCTGAGGAATTTTATAAATATTAATTAAGCACACAGGTGTGATTTATTAGATTAACTCACTGATAGCCATCAGGGGGTGTTTAATAGAGCTGGATTAAAAAGAGGACTAAATTAATGTCCCAGGAAGAATGCTACGCTGGGGTGGAATCCCCAGTATTGGAGGGAAGGTCAAGAGAAAACATGTGCTCCTTAGCTTGAACTTCTGGAACTAACTCTGGTCTCAATACATAACGACCACCCTTTCATGCTTCCTAATCTCCATTGAAAATTACTCCCTCCACAGCTTATTGAAGGCTCTTTTTATTGCTTCATCCTCATTCTTCTCTTGGGTGCCAAAGACAAACAATGGCTTGTGAAACAGGTGACCTTTAGTTCAACAAAAGAAGTTACTATGCTTTGTGGAAATCTGAACACATGTTTGGTGACGTTTTCAGGGGAGAAGATATAGCCATAGTACTGATCCAAAAACTAGGTTTTATTTTATAGGTTATTTGCGCCCTTTTTGGGTGGAAGGTAGGGTAAGAAAAACATTTTTGGTCTTGTAGCAATATGTTGCTTTGACAGATTCCTTTGTCTTCAGAAGGCAAATGACTGCAAATTAAAAACAAATTATCAGTAATAGTTTTCAATAATAGATTGAGTTTATGGAGATACAAAGAGAATTTCTATTATCCACCCTGTTAGCTGAAGGTTTAGATTAGCAAGGTTAATACAAGGACTGTAAACGAAGTAATGTTTTATTGTCTTGTTTTAGCAAACCCTGAATCAAGAGGGAGCAAATGTGAGAAAATTGGGGAATTGGAAACCCAACTTCTCATAAAGTATGGGATTCTAAAATAGAACTAGAACCCTAGACTTTAACCTTTTTCCTCCAGGATGAGCAAATTCAATCACCTCACTATACAGATGATAAATTTGAGTTCTGGAGAATTAAAGTTATTTGAATAATTTAAGAAAGCTAATTAGTGGCAGATCCAGGATGGGAGACCATGCCTTTTCCTAATTCCTGTACCTCTGCTGTAAAACCACATGGACACATTGGCTGTTTCCTTCTAACATTTGTACTCGCTGAAAGCATTTCTGAGACAGAAACCAGAGGCAAGTTTGCTTATCTGTCAGACATGAAACAAGGGAAGCAATTATTGTAGCTTTCTTGGTAGGGTGACAGTGATTTTAAAAAAACAGCCTATTAAATATGCAAAGCAATGGAGGAAGGCAGCCACATGTCCTAGATAATCCAGAAAGAGAATAATTCACCTTTGGGTAACAGAATGTGCTATAATCTACAATGTTTAAGCCAATGTTCAACATTTAAAAGGCTTAGATGGCTATACTCTTAGAAAATAACAGGTACCAGGAATTACAATATTTAAAGGAACACTGGGTTGATCTTGGGAGAAAGATGGAAATAATAAAGGCCCATGAATAATAGTATCTGGACTTAAAGAACCCAAAGCAAAAATTCCATCTACAATCTCCCTGTCAGATAACTATCCAACTACTCATCGACTTCACAAAAATAGGGTGCTCACTAATTTAGGTGGCAGGCCTTTCCTTGCCAGGCAGGTTGTATCATTAGAATGCTCTTCGTTATGCTGAACCAATATACTGCTCCCCTATGATTACTGTCGAAGAATAGCTATTGTTCTGTAGTTCAGCCCTACAAATATTTGATGTCTGCTGTTTTCCAGATTGTACTGAGTTTTCTCTATTGGCTCCCCTTCCTGCACACTCTCCATGGTCCGTTCTCTGTCTTGTATGTCCTAGTATAGGTCCCACGAAGCTGAACCCAAGAGAGAGAAACATGGGCTATATCTTGCCACCTGATTCCCATTTGAGTTTGGTCGAGGGGAAAGACCAAGAGGAACTTGGAGATCAAAAGGAAAAAAAGGTAGGGAATTTCCTTCTTGCTCTTTCCTGGTATCTACATTTCTGGTTGTGTTTATGGCCTTTTGTGACTATGGTTCCTGTCCAATAGTCCTTCCTCCACGAATCCCTTAACCTTGTCTACACCTTTGTAAACAGCCACTACATTAAAGTCCCTTGAACCATCTAAGCTGGATTCCGTTTCCTGCTAAGACTTTAGTTGATACACAAGTTAAAGAACCCTTCTGTTTCTGGAACTTCTCCTCAGTTAATATGCTTTTCAGACATTCTCATTATTTTGGTTGCTTCCATTTTGTCACAGTCTAGTTGTTCAAGTCCTTCCTAAAGAGTTTCACCTGTCGTGCGGGCCAGAGCAATTCAGATTTAATCTATTAGTATATCACTTTAATCTCCCTTGCTAATAATGTCCTTTCTCTATTAATTCATGCTGTATTTTTATTTATATTTTTTTCTTTTTTTATTTTCTCAGCTATCTTACACTGGTGCCTCACCTGGAGCTTACATTCAATTCAACTCCTAGATCTTTTTTTTTTTAATGTGATTTTTCTATTAAGCCAGGTCTCTCTCATCTATATTTTACTCCTTGTCAGGAGACTGAATTATTTAAAAGGGCTGGCCCTGGTATTAACATGCTGGTCCTGAATGGTGACAGAGCACAAGGGCACACTGTTTTAAAAACACTGTTAGAAAAGAACATTTTAGTCTCTTGTCCTAGACTCTGTTTGTTCTCAGAGACTGTGTCATAAAATTTTCATGAACATTAACTTCCTTTGACTTCCATGGCCTTGTCTGTCCTGGGTCCTGTATTTTCTTGATTGTCTTGGGTTTTGTTAACTACTTTTCCTTTTTCTCCTTCTTTAGTTTAAATATTTCCAAACATTCTGTATAAGACTTTTATCACTTCTTTGCAGAACCAAGAATGCACACCTACCAAAGGGCTACTTTGCACTCCACTAGGTAAGTCACTTTCCGATCAATCCTCCCAAAAACCATCTAAAATAGTTGTGTTCTTACTTGATCAATGAAGAACTTGACCTTATGCACTAAAGAGTCTAAGAAGAGAGAGGTTACCTCATAGAGGTGAGCCAGACCATGTAGGCAGTGGGCTTTCAGGACAGGTGGCCTGGATGATCTGTAACGACCTTTCTGTTTATACCATCACACAGTAATAAGAGATGAATCTGAAGGAAACATGTTGTACATGTGGATGGCATAGTGGCTTCCCAAGAGGGACACTAAGCTACCTTTATCACTATTACTGACCAGCACTGTCATTTTATAAGTAGATTTGTCAGAGGGCCTTAATGGTAAGAAATTTGGGCACAGGGTTGATTTCCTATGTTTTGTGAGAATAGATGACTAAACATTCCCACTCTAAGGAAAATGTTATTATCTTTACTACACTAATATTTTGTTAAAGAAAGAGGATTACAGTTTTATTTACAGTTACTGATCTTTGGATTAATAGAAAACACTGCCCTTTAAATACAGTAACAATGTTAGTTACTAAGAAAACTGAGGCCTGAGGGGTAGAGAAATTCTGATGAATTTCATTCTTATACCCAACAAATTGGGTATAAGAATGAAAAGCAAACCATTTTTAAAGTGAATGCATATGAGCAAACCTGGAATAATATTATTTTCCAATTGTCAATAACCGCCACCTATTGATTAACAGATTTTTATAGTATGTGATATAAATGTATCTTGTCTACTAAAATTGGAAAGCAAAATAGAAGCTCCAAGATTTCAGAATTTCTTAAAAAGAAAATTGGGGGAAGGGGAGAATACATACACACACACACACACACACACAAAAAAAAACACACTCACTCACAAAATAAAACATACTGTGCCAAGCCCACACTGTAATTTATCAACTGGGAAGGAAATTGGCATGTCTTTTCCTGCTGATTTATTGGTTAATTCCAACAATTCATTGTAGAAAAGGCCACCAATGAATTACAGTGTGGGAAAAAATTAAGCGGAGCATTTAGAAAGGTGTTTCAGAATACAGCCTTTAGAAACAACTTACATAGCTATTTTATAGCCAGTCCCAAAGCAATTGGTGCATGTGAAATGCAGTATACAGTTACAGAAAATACACCAGAAAATGTCATGCATACTGCTTCCCATATTTAGAAGAATATGCCATGTCACATGAAAATTAGACTTCCCTTTTATCTTTAAGCTAGAATCGGATAACATTAGTTCTCTCTTACTATTTGTTATAGCAATCATGTTGGAAAGGCAGTAAAAAACATGAACTATGTTAGCAAAGTCAATGATGGTCACTCTGCTTTAGTGATAGAGACATTCATCCTTTAGTCTAAAGAGGATAGAAACTTTCATGGGGTGGAACAAAATGCTGAAATCTTGCATTACAAAAATCAGGATACCCCATCACTATCATGCATCCTGTGTCCCCTCCCTAACCCCAAGGATCCAAGGCTAATAGGAGAAAGTAATTTCTCCACTAACAATTCCATTTCTAATTTCTCAAATCCAGTTTAATCAGCCAGTTGCCCCTTTTTGTTTTCAAAGGGGAGTCTCTTCAAAATGATTAAAGATCATTTCATAATTAAAGATGGTTAATTTTATGTGTCCACTTGGCTGGGTTTTAGTCCCCAGATATTTGGTTAAACATTATTTTAGATGCTTCTCTGAGGTTTTTCTTTGTTTTGTTTTTGTCTGTTTCTCTTTTGGATGAGGTTTATCTTTAAACTGGTAAATTCTGAATGAAGTAGATTACCCTCAGTGTGGATGGACCTCATCCAATCAGTTGAAGGGCCGAATAGAACAAAAGACTGACCTCCCTGAGCAAGAGTGAATTCTGTGGCAGACTGCCTTTAGACTCCAACTGCAACATCAGCTCTCCCCTGGGTCTCCCACATGACAGCGTGTGAACTTGAACTGCAGCATTGGCTCTCCCTGGAACTCCAATCTGCCAGACCACTGCAGATTTTGGACTTGCCAGTCTCTATAATCCCATGAGCCAATTCCCTAAAATAAACATCTCTCTCTAGACACACACGGTTTATTGGTTCTGTTTCTCTGGGGAACCCTAATACCATGTGCAAAGTAAATTGTTGTTTAAAACTGTAAAAATTGTGGATGTAATGTATAGTGTTAATGTTGGAAGGCAGGAATAGTACACTCTTCATAGTCTTCCTCTTGTTATTAGAATTCAGTGGGAAAGGAGGATAAGAGCAAATGCATAGTCAGTACTTACTATGTGCCAGACATTATGTTTATTTACTTACTTGTTTGTTTATTTTTAGAGACACCATTGGCTTTTCACAATATCTCTCTGAAAAAGGTACTATCTCTAACCTATAGATAAGAAAAAGGGGACCCAAAGAGATTAAGCTACTTTCCAGTGGTCACATAGCTAGTGTGAAGCCTCTGTGGAGATGTCTGACTCCAAAGTTTATATATATTATGTTTATTTGAGTCAGTGCTTTCTCAATTTTTTATACTATTTTCTCACATGACATGATAGACACTGCTAGAAGCACATCTATATACTAAAGTGCTCCTTTGTAGAGTGAAAACCACCATTTTTTAGAGCTACTATGCACTAGGCACTGTGCCACTTTTCCTATATCCTCTCTAATCCTCATTTTAACCCTGTCAGCAAGGTAACAGTACTTCCATTTGACGCCCAGGGATACGGAGGCTTAGATGAATCATATAACAAGCCCCAGGTTACACAGCCAAGCTGGGGTTCACCCCCAGGTTTATCTGATTCCAAATCCATCCTCTTAACTCCTACACTATGCCTCGTGCTCGTTTTCTAAGAATTCTGTGTCAGTGTATATCCATAAATCATAACCCATGATTTTCAGGCAAAAGAGCTTCCATGTTGTTGATTTTTTTTTCCTCACTAGCTCAAGGAAATAGCAGAAGGGTTGCTATGCTGCAGCAAGCTATTTTCTGAATGGAAAAGAAAAAAAGAACAAAAGTGTTTCCTAAAGAAAGTACAGAATATGTGCTATAAATTCTAACGTGGTCTTTCTATTGACAGCAGAATCTCAGGTTGCCTGAGCCACAACACTCTAGTTTATGTGGCAGCAACAGAGACTTAACAGCAGGACTCCTTCAGTCTTCCTGGTTTGCTCCTGCAAAGTGATCAATAAGCACCCTCCTTCTCTTTTTCTGTGCCTTTTGGTTGTGCTTACTTGGTCTAAAAACAAAGAGGGGGAAATAAGCACATTGTTGGGGGGTTTCCCCTACTTGCCCTGTTTCCTAATCACACCAGGATGTCATTATCCAAAGGCATATACACGTCTAGAAAGAAAAGAGAAATAGAATAAAACTTCAAGAAAAAGATACAAAAATGATGCAGCAATAAAAGCGAATTCCTGTGGATGAGCAAAATGTGGATACCCTTTCTGGCTGTTTGTAAATGGACAGAGAAATCTGTCTTGCCTCAGAAACAGAAGCAACGATGTGCTTCTTGATGTATATGCCTCTGTAGAATTCAGGAAGGTGAGCCCATTTTTTACTGAGGGAGAGTGACAGGAATCTATCAACCTGGCTTATCATCCCACAATCGCAGCAATTTATAGTGTGCTTCTTGCAAGGTCACCTGCACCCGCAACCAAACAAAAGCACTCTCTCTGCCTTTGTTTCGAAGCAATCTAATGTGCTTACTGCAACTCAAGTTATCCAGGATATTTTTCAATTAATTTGCAGTCACTTAGACTTAGCATTGCATGAGCCTGGCGTATATCATGTTTTTCATTGGCTGGAAACACCCAAGTGTCTCAATCTCTATGTTTCAGAAGAACTGCTTTTCCTTCTTTCTTTCTTTCTTTCTTTCTTTCTTTCTTTCTTTCTTTCTTTCTTTCTTTCTTTCTTTCTTTCTTTCTTTCTTTCTTTTCTTTCTTTCTTTCTTTCCAGAGTCCTGCTCTGTCACCAGGCTGGAGTGTAGTGGCACGATCTCAGCTCACTGCAACCTCTGCCTCCCAGGTTCAAGCAATTCTCCTGCCTCAGCCTCCTAAGTAGGTGGGAGTAAGACATGAGCCACCACGTCCAGCTGATTTTTGTATTTTAGTAGAGATGAAGTTTCACCATGTTGGCCAGGATGGTCTCGATCTCTTGACCTCGTGATCTGCCCACCTTGGCCTCCCAAAGTACTGGGATTACAGGCATGAGCCACCATGCCCAGCCCTTTTTCTTTTAAAGTCACTTCATTCAGCTTTTCCTTTTCTCTTGAGATAAGGAACTTGCCATGACAAAAAAAAAAAAAAAAAAAGTTGTGATTTCAAGATTTCCATTCTGATAAGCTGCCTATATTTTTCTATCACTGCCTGAAATTTTCTGAAGCAATTAAAAGCATGGCTAATTCTTCTGAAAGGAGGTTGAAACCTCTGCAGTCAGAAGGACACTCTTCTGATAGAGCATCGGGCACCAGAGTCTGCGTCTTCAACCCCTACTGGGAATGTGCAAAGACAGGGAATAAAATTTTTAGGTAAACAATGCACTTGTGGACATTTATTACAAGGGAAGAGACTAGAATGCTTAGCAGTAGGGCCTTCCCTTCTCCACCCTTGTCTGTCCTCAGTGTTTTGCTCTCCACAAAATCTTTTTTTATTACTACTGGTTGCAGTGCCCGCCTGGCCTCCCTGTGCTGCTGGCTCCAGCTGTAGGGGCTTCTGCTCCGTTTTCCAAAGCGCTAAACTCATCTGATCATTTTCCATCTCACAGTACAGATTCTCAGAGACTCACAAATCCATCATCCTGGAGAAATGTGTCGTTGAAACACTTCCTTGCTGAGAGGCTTTTTCAATCTATTCGACACACTGGGACCACAAGAAAGGTTTTTCTTTTTCTCTTTTCCAGTTCCCATCCCCACCACTGTCTTGCTCCACTGTGCCCCTGTCCCCGCCACCCATTTCAACGTGGACTCACCTTCTCTGTGATTTTTTTCTGTTTTCTTCTCTCAGTACTTTGCAGGAAAGTGTGGCTGCATGGTTTGGAGGCAGTATGGAATCTGATGTCAGACCCATTTGGATTCAAATCCTGGCTTCATGACTGAACTTCTGCCTCCTCCATCTCTCCATTTGTAACTGTTCCTCCTTCATAGCAAAGGTGCACTCAGATCTGTAAAGTGCTTAATGCAGGACATCTGCATATATTTTTAACAAACATAAATGGTAGAAATTAGTCTTTACTTAGGCACTTTTCCTCTGATCTATTTTCTTCCTTTGTCTTTTGTTTTATTTGTGTTTTTGTGAAATCATAGGTTGCATGCCCTGTTATTTAAATTAAAATACCACCAGTGGGATGGATCCTAAAAATCTGGGAAACAAAGCACACTGTGCAATGTGTGAATTTTACAGGGGAGAAAACTGACACCCCTGGACATACCGTCAAGGTCAGAGCTAGAAGGTTTCTTCTCTTCTCTCCTGGGTATTGTCAGATGGAGGCAACAATAGGACAGACTGTTTTGGAGGGTCTGGGATTGGCAGACCAGCTGTTCATGTGGAATGTAATTGGTGCCACAGATCTGGATGAGCAATGAATCAAGTTCAGGGAGTTAGGTAGGCAGGGCTGGGGAAGGTGGGCAGCATTGGGAAGTGGGCAGCATCCGGGTGCTGAAGTTTAATCTTCCTTCCTTAGTGAAGGAAGCCAAGATGAGGATGCTGATTCCAGGGAGTAAGATGCCTAGTTTGCTCTCATCTCTGTTATTTCCTTTGGGTTATGTGAACTCCTAGCTCCATGTGACAACAATAGCCAAAAACTTCATTTTTACAAGCATACACAGATCTGCAGACAATATGGCTTGTTAGATCCACCAGAAGTCCCATTGATTAGTTTTCAGTGCCTGTGGATTCTAGGTTAAGAGCTCCATCTAACTCTCAAGTAGTTACTTGTTTACTAGTTTTTCGTAGACAGGTTAAAATATCCTGAAGACTTTCTAATGTCCTTTCCCATTAATTAATACCAATCACGCAACCTCTTATTGACTAATTTCATTTCTCAGAAACATCAGAAAGATTAAAAGTATATTCTGGCTGAAGGAGAAATGTGTTTCCAGACAGCATACCATGCCCTATGCCTGTGCATGGCATTTTTTTTCCTTGCTGAATTTGGATCAGACTCAGTACCATTTCCACCAGGTATCCAGGTATTTTCCTACAAATTGATTGGAGTTGGCATGTGACTATGCTCACCTAAATTTCATTTGTTCTATTCCCAGCTTCCCATGGACCAAAGACTAGGCCATATGTCTAGTTCTACCAACGTACAATGATGTGTGAAGTGATGTGTGTCATTTTTGGGAAAAAGCAATTGAAAGCTGATGTGCTTCCCCCATCTACTCTTCCTTTATTGTGACAGTCTTAGCGGTCATGCATTCCAGGATGCATGGGTTAAAATGGAAGATAGCTGCTGTTCCTGAACCAAACTCAGTGTTTTTGCCCACATGCAATGGAAAGTCCAATACCAAAGTACCAGGTTTCTGTAAAAAGGCTTGTTGTGGGATGACTGGCAAGGACAAAGGCAGCAGCACCCAAATCTCTCTCCCTGAGCTGGGTAGTGGTGCAGGTTTTGTAGGTAGAGGGTAATGAGGCATGGTCTGATTGAATCCTTCAGTGAAGTGATGCTGGAAGGTATGATCTGACTGGATCTTGCCAGAGGGTGATGCCAGGGTTCAATCTGATTGAATCATGGATCATATCGACATGTGGTGTTCACTTCTTAACTCAATCCCTGTTCCTCAGTCCAAGTACCTAGGTTCTGCCTGTGGTTGCGCACTTCACTCATCTGTGTATGCTCAGGTTACATAACTTGCGACCTCGGTTCCATGGCAACAGAAAAAGAACTCACCATTTTATTACACAAAGTTGAACCAAATTAGGCTGGTTCTGCAGGTACAGTGCCTCATGTGTGCAAATATTTTACATGATACACCTCTATTGGGAAGCACCACTGACGTTTAGGCTTTCTCTATTGGAGCAGAAGAATCAGACATAATCTGATGAGTCAACCTCGTAAGATAAACCTTCTTTGCTACTCCTCCTGGTTATTAAAAAGGTAAAGCAGCAAGCTTTAATTAACATGGTCCGCTGTGGGTAAACAGAGTTAGCTTCCTGGATCCAGAGTACCAAGGACCAGACTCAGGTCCAGAGGCATCCTGTGTCCATTCATACTTGAAGTTCCTTGATGGATCCCTCTCTATTTCAATAGGACTAATTTTCATAGATGAAGAAATGAGGCCCTATAAGCTAAAATTGCTTGCCCAAGTTTATATAGGGTGTGTATTAGTGGGAGAGCTAGAACCAGAAGGCAGATCTCCTGACTCCTGATCCAGGAATTCTTCCTTCTCCCTGCTGTTCCATTTCCCTGCTTCCCGCCTCCCTCCACATTGATGACTGGGGAGCAGTAGGGGTTCCAGCCATAGATTTGCTTCCCTTGATAGTATGGAATAACCAGCAAGGTAACCACAGTGCACACACTCTAAATTACAAGACCATTAGTCTTAGGAATTATCTTTAAATCTGCAAACTCTGCCTCCTAAGAAGGCCTCCTTGTTTTTTTGATCCTACTCTAAACTAGTCATTGAGTTTAGCAAGCAAAGATCTTCATTGTAGCGTCAGACATGACTTTCTCTCCTTCTTGATTGACTGATTAATTAGTTATGTGTACTTGGGTCCAGCAGGGAGCCCAGTGACAGCTGTGACATGAAAATTACCAGAAAGTTACAAAAATATGTAGCAGTGTTGACTTGCTGAAATGTGGAACCAGGGATTGATTGGAAACAGACACGTATAACGATCACATCTTGAAATTACCTGTCACTACGGAGGCCTTAAGAAGAATCCTTTTGATTAGGATAAATTAATTCAGTTCCTATCTAATCACCTGCAAAGAAACTACTGAATATTCTCTATTCTTATTTCAACTTTTTTTTTTTTTTGGTCTGGAATCCTAGAGTTTAAAACAGCAATGCTTATAGAGACAAAATGCTTTTTTAAAAACTCAAAACCAAGTCACACCATTCCCTGCTTAAAAATCCTCCAATGTGTCCCATTGCTCTTAGAAATAAGACAAACTGCTCAATATGGCCTTTAAGGCCCCATCCTGTTAGCCTTCAGCTTCCCCTCAGCCTCGTCATGTATACCCTGTCCTGCCCTCTGGCCACACTGATCCCTTCAGTTTTCACCACAGCCCCCACTCACCACAGGGCCTTGGCACATGCTCTTTCCCCTGTCTCTCCCTTATCAACTCTCTTATTCTTCAGGTCTTATCTCATGTCACTGCATCGGGAATGCCTTCCCTTATCTCCTAATAGATCATATCTCTCTATTAAAGCGTCTCTTGGTATCATGTGCCTCTGTTCATGGCACTGTGACAGCTATAATTTTACTCTGTGTGTGTGTGTGTGTGTGTTCAATTGGAGAATTAAATTTTCTCCCCCCTAATTAGAAAGTTAAGTTCCATGAGGACTGTGCCTTTCCTCTGTTTGCTGCTGCTTTCAATATTTTCCCCAGTAGTGTGTTCCCCTGGTACAGAGCAGGCCCTCAATTTATATCTGATGAATAAATGAATGAATAGCTAATTGACTCAGAACTATTGCCTGGTATAAATTTAGTAGAAATCACAACCAGGCATTTTTCTTGAACACGTTGAACAAAGACAGTGTATAAGCAGACAAGAATCTTAAAAGAATCCAAAGCTTAGTATGATTTCTAAGCAGCATATTTCCTGACGCACAAATAGTAGCTGAAAATTCCATCCTTCATATTTCACTAGTGTGATTCTCAGATGGTTTAGCAAACCTGGGGCATTCATAATTCAGAAGAATCTGAAAGTTGTCTGGTACCTTGCATGCTCAATAAAAGGATCACTTTTATGCTTGACAATTTCTTCTGACTGCAATACTGCTATGAGCAAAAGGACACATATATTAATAATGTTCAGTTGTATCAGTCAGGCTCCCAGCAGGAAGCACTTGGCTCTCTCAAAAGGGATTAGCTAGAGAAGGCTTAATGAAGATACAATTTAGAGAGACGTAGGCAGACTTCAGGGAACCAAGAAAGCATGGTGAAGCACCCAGGAATTAGCAACAATTGGGAGCTGTTACTATCCCAAGGCCCAGAAAAGCAAAAGAAGGGAATGGTGTTAGAGAAATCTGACGAAAATGCATGCTCTAGAGAGAGGCTGCCTATCAGGAGCTGTTGCCATTCCAACTGTAGCCATAGAAGAAGGCAGCCACTACCTGATCCCTAAAAGGAGCTGCAGAGACAGGGAGGAATAAATCCTGGAACATCTGTCTCCTCCTGCCCTACAATCTACAGCAAACCCAATTGGGAGCTAGAGGTGAGGGAGTTGGGGACTGCAGTCAATAGAGGTCAGCTTCTGTGAGTCCCAGCAAGGCAGAGAAAGATGAGAATGGATTTCTGAAGGGATAAGGAGGGCAAATAGAAAATGACCAGCATGCCTTTTTTTTATAGAGCATTTATTATGTCCCACTGTTTTAAATTCTACATATATTAATTCAGGCAATCTTCACTACAACCTCATGGGGTAAGCACCAATATTTTCCCCTATTATAGAAAAGGAAACTGAAACATAAAGAGGTTAACTAGCTTGCCCAAAGCCACACAGCTTGTTAGTTGGTGAGGAAACTAAAATTTAAACCCAAGCATTCTGACTCCAAAGCTATTCACTTCACCATCATGTGAGAGTTCAGAAGAGGAATTCTAATTTGGGGGTGAAGATTTAATGCTGTGCTTGTGCCAGGAACAAATCACCAGTGTAGGAGGCATGGAAGAAACAGACTCAAACTTTTTCTCAGTACCAGGATAAATACAAACTCACCCTTTAGAGTTTGGAAAAAAATCACAATTCATTATTATACATCAGCAATTTAGTAAATTGATGTTTGGGGTTACTAACTACTAACCATAGTGGCTCAAATACATGAACTCAAATATATGAACACTGATTAGGCAGGATGATGAAGGATGTAATTGAAGCTTAACTCAGAAAGAAAAATATCTGCAAGTGTGTCAGCCCCATCTAACCAAATATTAATATTAGAGATGGAGTTAAGGAATTTTAAGTAGAAGGAGAGAACACATCCAAGGTTCGTAAGTCTCATATTCATCCCTTTGCTCCATGACTTTGATATTCTATCTAAAAATGAGTAACACTGCTAATACCTGATATAAGTTTGAGAGCTGAAAGTCTGAAAACAAAATAACATCAATCATATCTTGTTGCTATATTAAATAATTTACTGTTTTTAGTTATTTTGGCTGTAATTCTAGAAAATACAGGTACACAAAAGGAAGAAAATAAAAATAATTGTACCACTTAGGGGAAAAAATACTGTGCAGTTGGAATGTCATCCTAGTCTTTTTTGTTTGTGTCTCTGTGTATTTACAAAGTTGAGATCATACTGAATGTACTGTTTGAAATTTTATTTTACCTATAGTGAAATGAAATTTCCATGTCATTTTTCCTTATGTTGTTACCAATAATAAGGTTTTCTTTTATAGAGATAGACCACATTTTATCTACTCAGCCCTCTACTGCTGGACATTTAGGTCGCTTTCAGTTTTTATTGTCAACAGCATGCTCAAAACCAAACATTTGTATGTATACTTGTAGAGAAAATAACCATGTTTACTTTTTCTCTTTGAACATTCCAGGCACCCCTTACCAAAAGACAGAAATTTTCTTTAATATTTGGATGTCTCACATAGTTAGATTTGGCGGATGGCAGGCCTGAAAGAATTTGATGAAATTGGCCCAGCTCACTAATATACATTAGAAGATTTAGTATATGCTCTAAAAACTGGTTAAAAATATCAATTTCATTCTTAGTTAACTGAAGGTCATACTGGATAATTTTCTTAAAGACTCTAAAATTTTGTTTAAAAAAAGCTCAGGTCAGAATCATCTTTCTGCTAGAAAAAAAAATACTATGTATGGTAGACTGAGCATTTTTAGTTAAAGAAGCATGGCTAACAAAAGCAGACCTCTCTGTTTCATTTGCCACACAATGCAGTAGCTAGCTGTATTAGAATGCCAAAAAAAAAAAAAAGGGTCGGGGGGGGCGCTCACAGACCTGTAAGTCTATAAAAAGAATGTATCATGTAGTGTGGTGGCTCCTATCTGAGGTCCCGAAGGCATTTTTAGATGCTTGAGCAGTTCAGTCATAAGATGAAAGGACTTTGATCTTTCCTGGTAACTTAGCATGAAAAGAAATTTAAAAACTTGGCCCTTTATGATAATAGTATTATTTCTAAGCAAATGCACTGGCAAAATTCAGAGACACTCCAGCATTCTAAATCATAAAGTAAAATATATGGGTGGCAGCGGGAGGGGAAAGAGATCTAATTTCTCATTTGAAGGGAGAGACATCTAATTATCAAGGCAAAGGATATGTCCCCATTTGGTATAAACACTGAGAAAATGTGTCCCTCCCAGAACTTGCTACAGGTTTCCTGTTTGTGGAACAGGGCTCGAGCTGTCTGTATGCTACTAATTATTACATTTTAGTCTATTTCCTCATTTCAAAGACTCTTTGTAAAAGTCTTTTAGAAAACCTTTGCTGATCTAGCAACTATTTAATACACAAAATGAGAAACATGTCTTCCTTCGAGAAAAGTAAAATAATAAAAACCTACTGTGTGCTAGCTTTTGTATGAATCATGCCCTTAAACCTAAAAGGACAAAAGGAGGGAGAATTATCTGAGAATCCCAGAGCTAAAAACACATCTGCCAGATCACACAGCTAGAAAGTGGCAGGGCTAGGTTTTTAATGAAGTCTATCTGACCCTAACGCTCATGATATTTTGAATATACTAGGTATACCACATAGTAACATATGTAAGTGTACACCATATTGTAATATACTATTGTCTCAGACACTTGATCTTTGTTTGGCTGTTGTGCATTCAGTCATACTCCTCCCCAGTTTCCTTTTGGGTGGAAGTCCTCTTTAAGTGTCGGTTTAATGGGAAGTTGGTTCTTATTAACTCCCACTGTAGAAGTCTAGGAGTATTCCTTTTCAGCCCCCCAGTACAACTGGGAAACAGTGACCAAGGTGCCATTGTGATTCTTATTCTCAGAACTTTGGTGCTTCAGTGATTCAGTCAGAGGTAACAGTTCAGAGGTTGTGTGCATCACAGCAGTAGGTGTGGCTTGGGGACCAGTCATTTCCTTCGAGAAGACATAGAGATTCCTCTCCAGCCCCTGAGTCACTTCAAGTTTGTGTATTTTCTATGCTAAGTCCTCCAGCCTGCCATTGATTCTGCGACTTACCCTTCCTTCCAATAAATCCTCTTTTGTTAAGTAGCCAGCATTGGTTTCTAAGGTTTCCAACCAAGAGTCTCAAGAGATGTGAGGTTTTTTTAGAATCAGTAACAGGCCAGAAAATAACCAAGAACCTTTACATGGCACTGAAATCTATAACATAATTTCAAGGGACCCTCTGCTAATTATTTCTGGGCTATTAACAGCAATATATCCATTCAGATCAATAAGAAGTAGACAAATTATTAAGGCCAAGTATGGTGTTAGTGATTACCTTCACACTTTAACCCATACTACTGGGGCTGTCCCCCTTGACCACTTAGAATATTACAACTTTAAGGGACCCTGGTGATCATCTAGACTAACACCCTCAGTTCCCTTTTATGAGGCTACTCCCTCATCAGCTATAAGAAGGATATCATATTCTCTTTACCCTTTGGACTTCAATATTCACAGTGTCACTCTTAAGGCTTCCATTGTCCCTTTTGAACATTAGCCCAAAGTTATTATGCTTAATGCACAGTTGCTTAATGCATAGAGAATGACAAAAGGGTCACAGAGGGAAATCTATGCTTCTCATTTATTTTGTTTTGTGAGATTTTACTTTCAAGTGGCCTTTCCTGATAAGTCTGACTGATTTTCTTTAAAAATAATGATGAAAGGAGGGGAGGAATATGTCATCAAGAAAAAAAACTGAAATGAAATCTGCAAATAATTTAAATGATTTAGAATAGCAAAAGATAACTAACTGAAAAACAGAGAAAACAGCAACAGTTCATAATTCTACCTGGCAGCCTAAGGCAGCCTGAAATATGGGTCTGACAAGCTGTCACAGAGACTGATACTCTTGGGAATGCCTTATTAGGGGTTTACTATGAAATGATTATATGCTCCAGTTAAATAGTCTGCATGTGTCCGCAGACTGTGATGGCAGGTGCACACTCAGGAGCCAGGCATGCTGGGAATGGGAGAGCCAAAGTTTCTGTTGGCAACAGCAAAAGCACCAGGACTGACCAGGAGAGGCTGGTTGAGATTTGGCAGCTGGTACTCATAAAAGCAGTTGAACAGTTTGAAACACAGTGTCCAAAGGATATTGTAAGCTTAGAAGCAGCTAGGGAACTGTTTGAGGGAGGCCAGAGTTGAAACTCAGGAAGTTGTAACTGCCAGTGAAGAGAGAATTCTTCCCTCGTTCTTGAGATTGCAGAGAATGTAGAAGGATTCCACTCTCAGCCTGAGGGTCTACGAAGGAATAAGTCAGCAGTCGGTCAGAGACCCAGACAGTCAGATGAGATCCATGCCAGAGTTTTGTTTTAGAGACACATGGGGTGGTAAGGACTGTAGGCCACTGATTCAAACTCCATATTGGCCACTGATAAGGTGACTGGCTTTACAACAGTACTTACCTCATAGGGTGTTATGAGGATTAAATGAAAGAAGTATTTAAGATATTAAGTCCATAGTAAGTGTTTAAGAAATGTTAGCTATCCTATTAGTGGAGAAGACTATGGAAAGGGGGATAATTTTAAGTGCTTACATCTAGTCTTGAAGGAGGAAATGTTATAACTCAGGGGCTTTAAAGACATTTTGGGTTATCCCTGCTATGATAGCTAATGGGCTTGATTGACCATATAATCTAATTCTAAAGCCTCAGGCTGTATATACTTCCTGCTCTACTTGTAATTAACCCAGACATTGGAAAAAACCTGAGGCTGCCACAGAAGGAGACAGACAAGTCAAAAGCAGACCCCAAGTCAGTGCTCTGTGTTGTGCCACTATCATTTTTTGTCTTTGGAGATAAAGGTAGCTTTGATCTGATTATTTCAAATGGGTAACCATACTAATACCTCACCTGCCACAGTTAGTTCTAACATTTTATTTATGTACTATAATTCATACCTAATTTTAATACATGACCATGTTAGACAAATAAATGTCATCTTCCCTACCAATGTGATACTGGTGGGCAATGGGTTAAAATTTCTCATCTGATTTGTTGACTGAGTTAGGTGAACTTGATCAGGCAATTTGTTAGGAGAGCTGAAATATAGTCAGGAAAACTCTTGGCTTAGAGTTTACATTTGTTTTTTCTTTTATCTTTTCCTCAGTCATAAATCTTGAATGGGAAAGAAAGTGAAAATGGAATGAGGAAAAAAAAAAGAATCATGTAAAGGATTGTCTCACTGCCCATGCATCCATCCTCTGAGCTGGGCAGCAGAGATTACAAATCAATCATACCGCACAAATAAAAGTCTCTCACAGATTCCACAATTCCACAGAGGAAAACATTTTAGAAGATACTCTTAAGGTTTTGTTTTCCACAAACACAGTTGGTCCAGCATGAATGGGTTCTGCTGAGATTAACATGGCATTCTGATTTGGGAATCAATGAAACACAATGGAAAGTATAGCAATTTCCATTTATGGTGTTAGATGAAAATGGCAGAGCTGAGAGTCACAATTCTGGAGAATCCTTAGTCTACATGACTTGTGCCACTCTGGGCCTCAGCATCATGGTACATAAAATTAAAGAGTGAGCATGGGCAGCAAGTGGTCTCTGAATCCTTTCAGGCTGTTACTTCACCTGATTTGAATGTTATTTTACCTGACTTTTTTAATCTTTCCCATTCAAAGTAGATGTGTCCTTTTAGTTAAGGTCTAAGCAGTGTATGGTTGGATTTAATTCTGCTTAGTCGGACCATTTTGGTTTTTAAGTTGTAGTATTTAAAACACACTTAATTTGGGGGTTTATATTTATTTATTGTCTGTTTGTCTCACTTGTTATTTTCTTTCTCCTCTTCTTTCTTAGTTTCTTTTGGGCAAATCTAGTGTTTGCAGTTTATGTATTTAAGCAGGCTAGTTATGCTTTAGTTAATTAGAACTTTGGTAGTTACATGTTCTTTTAGTAACATGCAGCCTTGATTTATATAAAAATGAGTGCTTTTAGCCATTCACAGATAACACAAGGACTTTGGAATACTTTAACTCCACTTACTCACTTTGGGCTTTTCTGTTATTGTTATTATACATTTTAATTCTGTGTATTTTAAGCCCCTCAAAGGAATACTTATTGTTTTGTATGTTCAATACTCATTTATACTTCTCTAACTGTTTAACCTTTAGTTAGTTCCTCATTCCTTCTTATATTTTCAAGTTTCCTTCTGGGATCATTTTCCATCTGTCCATTGGTATTTCTTTCAGTCTCCTAATGATGAACTCACTCAGTCTTTGCCTTTCCGAAAACATCTGTATTTGACCTTCAGTTTCTAAAAACAGTTTTACTGAATATAAAATTGTGTTCACATTTTTCTTTCAGTACTTTAAAGATGTTTTTCCACTGTCTTCTGACTTCCATCATTTCTGTCAAGTAGTCAACTGTAAATTTTAATGTTTGTATTTTAAAGTCAATACATTAAAAAGTTATCCAGCTGCTTTTTTCTTATTTGTTTTCTTTCAGAAACATTATTATTCTGAGCTTAAGTGAGGAGTTTTTTTTGTTGTTGTTTGTTTTTGGTTTATATTTTGTGTTTCCTTGTTTTGTTGGTTGGGTTTTTTGTTTGTATGCTCTTTTGAAGTTCATAGGGATTCTGTGGCTGATATATTTGTCAGTCTTGGGAAATTTTTACTATTATCCTTTCTATTTTTTGGATTTTATTTTTCTCTGAGCTTTTCACTATGTCACATATGTCTCTATGATCTTTTCTATTTTCTATCATTTTTTATCTCTTTGCTTTGGCCTGGATATTTTCTACCAATTTACCTTCCAACTTAGTAACCAACTTTTCTACTATGTCTGACCTGCTGATAAACCCATCTATTGAGTCTTAATTTCAAGTTTCAGCTATTATGACTTATATCTATAACTTCTATTTTGTTTTCAAAATAAATGCCAGGTATCTAGTGAATTTTCCATATTAACAGCTATTTTCTTGAACATATTAAGTCCAGCTACATTAAGGTCTATCGCTACTAACACTAAGAAATGAGTCATCTGCTGGTCTGTTTCTGTTGTCATTTTTTCTCTTGGTTCTGTTTCTTGACATACCTGGATGTATTTTTTATTAACAGCCAGATATTGCTAATAATACGGATATCATCCTACACGGAGTTGATATTATCCTTGGTAAGCAAATAGAATGGTAGCAGGCTCCTTTAAGCCACATGGACACTGAGCTAATTCATAGATGGATTATAGTTTTCCAAAATTCTGTATCTAGTTTGTCCATGCTCCTAGAGTGTCATCCTCAGGGTTTTTCAACCAATATTCTGATGTATCTAGTAGGGGCCCTCCCTGAAGTGGGTCACAAGTACTTGAGTGTCACTTTTTCTTTGTCTTCCCAGCACCAAGAGAAAGTAGAAAAATTTGCTTTATCACATGATTCTTATTCTACTTTTCTGTAGAATCAGCAAATGTCTTAAGGGAAAACAGGCAGAGAGCTGGGCTTACTTCTCTGGGTCTTTTTTATAACCAGGTTCGTGAGCTTCCACCTCACCAACTCCATCACAAAATTCTGGCTATCATAACACTTCCAAACTCTAATTTTTGGCTCTGTATCCCTGTGAGATTGCCAAATTTTCCACTGGATTCTGTACCTTTTAACAGAAGTTACATGCCCTGGCCCTCTAAGTGAATCCTTGGCTTCCCATTCAAAAATCAACAAATGCCCTGAAAAAAAAAAAAAGATTTATAAAATGTAGGTTCATCTCTCTGTGATTTTTATTCTCACTGGAATGTTAGCATTTCAAGTGTTATTTATATCAGCAGTTTTTTGACAGTTTCCTCTTCTTTAAAAAAAATACTCTGGTTTTTATGGTCATTCTCAAAAAATACAGTCTGTTACTGTGGTGGTAATACATAGCTATAAATTCTTTTTGATCCCCATCCTTTTGAGAGGTGAGATCTTTGACCCCTATCCTTACATTTGGGCAGACTTAGAACTACTTCAACTAATGGATTACAGCAAAATTCATAAATGGCCGTTCAATGTCTGCCTTATGCTGCTGAAACACTTGTTCTTAAAGCCATAAAACATCATCTTCAAAGTCTACTTGGAGACTGCCATACTGAATTGACCACAGAAGTGGTCTTGTGAAAAGTTTCATCTGAGTCTGTTCTTTAGAGATCCCTTCCAAGTTCCATATATACAAGAGCAAAAGCACCTTGGAAGTCAATCCTTCAGCCTCAGCTCTTCTTGCTCTCCAGCTGTTTGAGCAATCCTAGCTGAGGCTCAAGGAGACATTCAGGAGTAGAGAAGAGCCATTTTCACTGTGTCTTTTCTGAATTCCTGATCCACAGAGTTCATGGGCATTATAAAATCATTGCTTTTTTATGCCACTAAGTTTTGGGGTGCTTTGTGCTACAACAGGTAAGTGAAATAGCCCTAGATATTCTAACAGAGCTAGATATAGAAGTCACATATAATTTACTTGATATTTTTTTATTATAAGATAAAAGAATGGAACAAGAATAGGATTGCAAATAGATGCAGAAAATATTTCATAGACATGTCTGGTTTAACCTAGGAAATTAGGAAAAATGGGATTTCTTTTTTTCTTTTTGCATGTCATCCTCTTTGGTATACTAATTTTCCCACTGCCTCCACCTTGGATTAGCACTTCATCAAGACTTATACTCTTTGTGAATTACACAGGTCTTTAACTTCCTATCCCTTCATTCCATTACATGGTCTGGTGAAAACATACCACCTTTGCTCCCATTGCTTCAGAACTGTACTCTCTGCTTTCCAGCTGTTAAACCAACCATGAATTAGAGGAATCTATGAATCATGTAATCTTCAGTCGACATAAAAAATGATCTAGTCTAACTGCTAATCCTAAGCAGATATTCCCATCCCTGAGAGGTTGTTACCTAGCTCATGCCAAGCCATATATTTCTCTTAACAAATTTGAATTTGGAAATTTCAAGAAAATGCAAGCCAATTAGCAAAGGATGTCACAGGAGGGATTCAGTAATATCTACCATGAAAGAGGTGTTGGGAAGTAAAGAATAATAAAACGAAGTGATTGGCCTCAGGCCTGATAACAGCTTATCCGGAAATAAGCATACCACTAACCAGCCTATAGTGTCATATGACATTAAAATGCACAAAGAACAATGCATTGAAAAGGAGGAAATTATCCTAGTTAAGTATATGGGAATATTCTGGGAAAGTCTCACAGACAAAATGATATCTCTCAGCTGTGCTTTTTCCTCAGTTGATGTAGTTTCCAGGTTCTTCCGCATTCACATTGCCACCCTTCATCTGGACACTATCTAGTTTTTCAGTATCTTTGGAAACATAATTCCCCTAATATTATTTAAATAGTCTACAGGTCAAGGGACAGTCACAGTCCTTAACCTGAAGGTGATACCTCTTTATGAAACCTAAGATTTCATCAGCATTTTTATCAGCAAGGTCATATTACTGGGTCCATATAGCTTAATGTGTATTAAAATCTCCAGAATTTTTTCCACGAGTTATTTTGAAATCATATTTTTGTGCTGTTCGCATTTGGAATCTGCATTCTCAAGACTTTACTTTAATTCTTCATTTGAATGCAGTGTTTTAGCCCCTACAGACTTTTGTTGGTGGGAGAAGAGACAGGATGGGAAGGTCTGGTCTCAGATTCTGACAAATGAGCTAGCTCTTCCAGGTCTGTGTCTGCTGCAAATTTAATGAGCAAAACTTGTGTGTCTTTCTCCTAGTGGTGATTAAAAATATTGACCAAGACAGAGTCATGTAATCTGGGCTTGGACAATCATATATTAATACATTTCTCCTATTAAGTGACTTATTTGCATTTTAACTGTGGCCTTCTGAAGAATAGATACCTTTACCCAAATAAATGATGAAGATGACAGGAATATTAGGCTCACAGAAGTCCACTTTGGGAGATTATTATTAGACATGGGGTCCTTCTATGCATCTCAAATCAGACTATTTGGAAAGACTGTTTATTCTATTTTGAGCCCTCTCTTTCATAAACTTTCCTGCAAACAGGAATCACCTGGAGAGTTTTTAAATATACAGGTACCTGGGACCCACTCCCAGAGTGGTGCCCCCTACATTTTGAAAGTTTGTGAAGCTACCCAGGTGATTCTAATGTACAAAGTAGCCACTCCTTTTCTAGAAACTCATCAACGGTAGAAGAAACAGCATAAGGTTAGAGGTCAAAGTGGGATAGACACCAGCTCTATCATGTAATACTTTTGTGATTTGGACAAATTGTTTAATCTCTGAGCTTCTGCTTTCTTATCTATAAAATTACGGCAAAGAATGACCTACAATGTGAGGTTTGGGGAGGGGCTTAAAAGGAGATCATGTACATTATCTCTGTTCATAGGAGGCCAATAGTGACTGTCATCTCTTTCCTCTGTCTTTCCAAAAGTCCCTAAGTTAAGCTATAGAACAAGGTCAGCAATAGCTGAAGGGCAGATTTGACACATGAGCTCTTAACTCTGGTGTTCCTTCCAGGATCAGATAACCTCACCTTTGGTGACCTGTGGCTGAACTTTTCTGCTTCATAGAATGATTTATACATCATTTAAATGCACAAATGTAGCTTAGCTGGGAAATAAAACATATATTTGACTTTAAATTGCCAAATAGAAAAGAAATGTTTCATTTTCCAACTCTGGCCACAGAATGTGTAACTGCTCAAGTTTCATCAACAAGCCTTTCAAATGTTCCCCTGGATTCTCAGTTTCTCATGTAAGACAACTTTTCATTAATATAGGACTTTTCTGGGGTGGAACTCAGCAAGAAAAATAAATACTAGATCATTTTTTTAGCTATTCTTTTTGGAAAATCCTAACTAAAATACTAGCTAGGTAAAATGAAAGTTTTTAACGTCTGAACTATCAATTGATGGTTTAAAAGAACTTTTTTATTGGAGTGATGTTCAGTATGTGTAATAAAAATTCATGTGTTGTTTTCCAAATGTAAAAATATTTATCAAGAAATCTGAGTATCCAATATTGAAATATCACTAAAATTTTAATGTCATGCAATTGAAATGTATTGTTCCATTTTCATTCTGCTTCCAGCCCAAAGGTGCAACAGTAATTTTTAAAATAATGTGAACAAACAATCTTGAGTTTATCTCATCTCATCTTCTTTCCAGTCTTTTCTCCATGCTTCTCATCTCATTTATTCTAAAAACATTTATTGAGATGCTGTTTTCATTGGTCATTATGAATATCAAGACGAATGAGATAAGTGATCCCAGACTTTGAAGAACTCACAATCTAATGTAAAAATAATTAAAACCCAACATAGTTAATGACAACTGAATAAGGTGTGTAGTCTAATTAGCAGTATTGTACCAAAGACCATTTCCTAGTTTTGATTTCGTAGTACAGTCATGTAAGAGGTCCACGTCGGAGGAAGCTGGGAGAAGGGTACACAATACGATTTTTGTAACTTTTGGTGTAACTAGAATTGTTTAAAAATAATAAAGTTTAAAAAAATCTAATATATTAGAAGAAGTACTAATGTAGGACAGGTTTTTCTAGATAACTGAATTAGGAGACATGGTATAAGGGAATAAGGGAAGGCTTCTCAGAGAAAACGGCATAAAATCTGGCTCTGAAGAGGCAATTCAAAATGTCCATGGTGTTTTAGTTGCCTCTGGCTTCTGTAACAACTTTCTACAATCTTGGTGGCTTAAAATAATACAAATTTATTCAGTCACAGTTCTGGAGGCCAGAGTTTCAAACACTAGTTTACTGGGTTTGGGTCAAGCCGTCAGTAGGGCTGGTTCCTTCTGGATGCTCTAGGGGAGAAACTGTTTACTTGCCTTTTCCAGCTTCTGGAGGTTTTCCACATTCCTCAGCTTGCGACCCCTTCTTCCAATCACTCCAGCCTCTTGTTTACATTATCACATTTCCTACCTCTTCTTTTACAGTCAAATCTTCTCTGCCTTCTTCATATGAAGACTAATGTGATTACATTTAAGGCCCACCTGGATTATCCCAGATGATTTCTCCTTCTTAAAATCCTTAACTTGGCTGGGGAGGTGGCTCACACCTGTAATCCCAGCACTTTGGGAGGCCAAGGCAGGCGGATCACTGGAGGTCAGGAGTTCAAGACAAGCCTGACCAACATGGAGAAACCACATCTCTACTAAAAATACACAATTAGTAAGGCATAGTGGTGCATGCCTGTAATCCCAGCTACCCAGGAGGCTGAGGCAGGAGAATTGCTTGAACCCAGAAGGTGGACGTCGCAGTGAGCTGAAATCGCTCCATTGCACTTCAGCTTGGGCAACAAGAGCAAAACTCCATCTCAAAAGAAAAAATAAAAATATCCTTAAATGACTGACACTGCAAAGTCCCTTTTGCCAGCTAAGTTAACACTCACAGGTTCCAATAATTAGGAGCTGGATATCCTGGGGGTGCCTATTTAGCCTAACATATCTGCAAGGGCATTGTTCCCAGAGGTTTCCAGTTGTGAAAAACAACTTGCACAATTAAGGGATGGTGAATCATTGGTCATATTTGGGGTACAGGGAAGGGAAGTAATGGGATATACAGTTAGCAAGAACAACGTATCTCAGACTGGGTGGATTAAACAGCAGAGGTTTATTTCTCACAGTTCTGGAGTTAGAAGCCCAAGATCAAACTGTTAGCAGGTTAGTTTCTCCACAAGCCTCACTCCTGAACTTGCAGTTTTCTGTCTTCTCTCCATGTCCTCACATGGCCCTTTCGTGGTATTTGCACCTCCCTGGCATCTCTTTGACTTCTTATAAGGACACCAGTCATATCAGATGAGGGCCCACCCCTACGACTTCATTCAATCCTATCTCAATCATCAGCCTCTGAGATTCCAGGAGTTAGAACTTCCAACATACATATTTGAAGGGGACAAAATTCAATCTCTAATCATTGGGATCACGTTTCGAGTAACTATGTGACCTGGCTAATGACCTTGATCTTGAAAGTTATAGTAAGCCAAAGGAGGTTTTTAAGGACTGGAGTGACAAAATCAGGTTGTTTGTTAGTTTTTTAAGTCAATAACTGAAAATAGAAACAAGGAAGTAGTAACTTGTAGCAAGGAGAACAGGAAGAAGCCCAGTACAGTACCCAGGACATAAAAAAGGAAGGATGAGGCTGAGCATGGTGGCTCACACCTATAATTCCATCACTTTGGGAGGCTGAGGCGGACGGATCTCTTGAGGTCAGGAGTTCGAGACCAGCCTGGCCAACATGGTGAAATCCTGTCTCTACTAAAAATTCAAAAATTATCCAGGCATGGTGGTGGGCACCTGTAATCCCAGCTACTGGGAGGCTGAGGCATGAGAATCACTTGAACCTGCAAGATGAAGATGGAGCCACTGCACTTCAGCCTAGGCAACAGAGTGAAACTCTGTCTCAAAAAAAAAAACAAAAAACAAAAACAAACAAACAAAAAAACTAAGGAAAGGTGATGTTTGCACAATCCTAAGACAAGAGTAATAGATATAGCAAAATTTTGCCTGTTTTCTTCCACCACAAACTCATGGAATCTTCAATAAAATGTTGTAACAAACTACTTTTTGTCTGCCACATAGCTGAATTTAAAACAAATACCCAGGTGCCAGAACCTAAGCAGGAAATCAAAGCCAGAATGATGAGAAAGGCTGCTGGCACCTTGTCTATATCAGACCAGATATTGGACCTGTGGTCTGGAAGTGGGTATTTTAAAGCCATAGGGGAGAGAACCACACCTATGGGCCCAAGGAGCTCAAAGATCTGCCCAGCCTATAGAAAGGGGACTTAAAAAACTCTGACCTCTTATTCTTGGAAGCCACAAGAGAGTCTGCTGACTGTCCCAGAATGTAGATGGGAGGAGGTGGAGTACAGTAATCTTAAGAAGTAAAATCACTATCTTTACTTGAAAATATTTTTTTAATATCTAAATTTGAGTCAAGGAAACCTCAAACTGAGAGAGAACGGAGGAAAATCTAGCCTCAAAAAAATAAATCAAGAAATTTCCCCCAATACAAAAACAGCATGGGTTTCCAGATTGAAGGAGTCCACCCTGTACCCAGAATAATAAATTTCAAACACTAAAAAACAAAATAATTTTTTACAACTGTTCAGAAAGAAAACAACAGAACCCATACATATAACCAGAGTGGGTTTAGAGAGAGAATGTGCATTTGCATGTGTGTATATACACACGTATGTCAAAGAGAATCCTCATTTTCCAAAGTTCAAACTCAATAAATACTGCCTAAAAATCTGAAGTTAAGAAGTGGCAACATATGCATATTACTTATAAATATAGAGTAAAATACCAAAAACGAAGCATACAAACTCATCGGGAAGTATGGAAAGGGATTACACTGGGGTCTGGAAGTGGGGATTAGTGTTCTTGTAACCCTAGTCCTTTCCTTCACCCTCAAAGTCCCTGGCCCCTTTGAAGGAGATGACATTAAATGACCATCTGTTCTCTCCTCTTTTGCAATCGCCTGTTCCCCGGTCACTTCTCTCAACCTCTGAAGTTTTAGCACTGGCTCACCTTCCTTCCCTCCACTGTTCTCCTGCCGTTATTCCTGGGAATTTCAGTATTCACATCCTGCCTGACACTATCCTGACCTCATTGCTTTCTACACACTTTTAATCTACACCTCCCTCCCCAATCTTCCATGGTCTGACCCTGGAACTTTCCAAAAGTCTTAATGCCAAATGCCTCACACTCTAAACATCAAAATCTTAATGAATAAATACTCTCTTTCATATTTCAAATTACCTACTGTACCAAACCCACTTCAGTCTCTCCACTTTTACTACTTACCAACCCCTCTGGTCTCTTGTTCCTCCTCATCCAGTTTAGATCCACAGTTGATGACCATAAAATGTTACATATCCCCAATTGCCTTGTCTGTCTCCCCTACCATCATGTTCTACTGGCATACCCCAGAACCTGTTTAAAATTTATTGCTATATTTCATCAGTTAAATATGGACAAATATTTAAATAAAACTATAGACAAATAAAACTATAGACAAAACAAAGCCACACAACACAAATCCACATAGACTGGTTTCATTTTAAATTTATGTTCATAATCTCAAGAAAATCTTCAGCACAGCCTGGAAATTCTGCTGTATTTCATTACTCAACTTGCTTGTCTGTTATCTAAAATAATTATCCCAACATGTCCTCTACTTTCCAAACTCCAAAATACTTTCTTTCCTTTCACTTTCAACTAATGGTGGCTCTTTTTTAGTTCACTCAAGTAAAAAACAAAAACAAAAAACAATCAAAAGAGACAGGTTTAGTTCAAATTCCAGTTTTGCTACTCACTACCTAAATGAATTCTGTGAGCCAGTTACTTATTTTTTCTGGGACTCAGTTTACTCATCTGTACAAAAGGTAGAAAATAACAGTAGTGTCCAGTAATGAATGATATGTAGTTTCTGCTAATGAAATATTCTCTTAAAGAGAGAAACCAAAAACTCTCTCCTTTCCACTATCAAATCTCCTGTCTTACCCAGGTATTTGCATGTATCTGTGAACGCTGCCTTCCTTTCTAGTGCATACAGTTGTTTCAGGACCCCCATGAATACCAAAATCTGAGGATGCTCAAGTTCCTGACATAAAGTGGTATAGTATTTGCATATAGCCTATGCACTTTCCCCGATATACTTTAATTCATCTCTAAATTATTTATAATACAATGTAAATGCTATGTAAAACATTATTGTACCATATTGTTTTAAATTTGCATTATTTATATTTTCATTGTTGCATTGTTATTTTTTATTGCTCTTCCCCACAGATATTTTTGATCCGTGGTTGGTTGAATCCACAGATGTGGAACCCATAGACAGGGAGAGCTGACTGGATGTCCATAGTCCCTGCTTCCCCTTCTGGAACAGCAGATGAACTATTTCTGAACCTCATTTCAACCCCCCTACATGAGTGTTGGATCTCTTTCCCTCTCCCCTATTCAATGACTTTGTTCCTGCAATTGTTCCTCTTCTATCATTTCCCATGACTTTTTCTCTGTCCAGTAAGTTATGCCATCAGCATATAAACATTATGTATTATCTTTCATCTTAAAGGTCCTTCAGTGCTGTCATGGCTTGTTTCTTAATTTCTTTTGTAAGAAAACTCCTTGAAAGAGCTGTTTACATTTGTTTTTCTTTTTCTGACCTCTGCCCCCATTTTCTGTCTGAATCAGAGCCTCACTCTGTCAGCCAGGCTGGAGTGCAGTGGCATAATCATAGCTCACTGCAGCCTCGAACTCCCAAGCAATCCTCCCACCTCAGCCCCCGAAGTAGTTGGAACTACAGGCATTTACCATCATACCTGGCTAAGGGTTTTTATTTTTATGTTTAGAGATGGAGGTGGTCTCACAATGTTGCCCAGGCTGGTCTTGAACTGCTGGCCTCAAGCAAAACTCCCACCTCAGCCTCCTGAGTCGATGGAATTACAGACGTGAGCCACCACACCTAGCCTCTTGATCACTCTATACCTCCTGTCAAAGTTTATCTTTCTAAACTCTCAAGTACTCTGGCCTTTTTCATTAAACATTTCAGAAGCATTATCCTTCTAGGCTTCTAGACTCCATTTGGTGTCTTGGTCAGCTTGGGCTGCCAAAACAAACACCAACAACTGGATGTTTTACACCGCAGAAATGTATTTTCTCACAGTTCTGAAGGCTGAGAACTCCAAGATGAAGGTGCTGGCCAGTTCTTTTTCTGGTAAGGACTTTCTTCCTGGTGTAGCGATGACTGCAGTTTTACTGTGTCCTCTCTTGGGCTTTCCTCAGTGCATGTATGTGGAGCGAGAGAGCTCTCTCTTTTCCTTCTCTTTAAAGCCACCTTCTAAAGTGCTATTGAAGTAGGACCCTCCCCATTGTGATTTTACTTAACCCTAATTACTTCCTAAAAGCCCTGTCTCTACATGCAGTCACACTGGGGATGAAGGCTTCAACATATGAATTTGTTGTGACTCAACTCGGTTCATAGGACACCATGCTTGCTTTATTCTTTCTCAGTACTGGAGTTTCTGCTCACATATCACCTCCTCAAAGAGGGTTTCCCTGACCACACCATTTACAGTATCTTTCTTTCTGCGATGTCGCTCTTGTTTTCTGATTTTTAGTAGTGCATTGGGTTTAAACACTTGGATTTTTGGAGCAGACTGCTTTGGTTTAAATCCAGACTCCATCATTTACAAACTTTGTGATCCTGACCAAGATAGTTAGCTACCAGTGCCTTGGTGTCCTCATCGGTAAAATGGGGATCATGAAAATACACTCATCTAAGTTAAAGAAGTTAAAATATGCGAAAAGCTAAGAATGTTGTCTTGTACAATTTAAGTTATCAATAAGTGTTAGCTATTACTTTTTGATTCATATTTATCTATTTTCCTCGTTAGAAAAAAATTAAAACTCAAGAAGATAAGAACTTTTTGCCTTGCTGAAATACATGGTATCCCCAGTGCCTAGCCCACTGCCTGATGTTCCATATATATTTGTTGAAAGAACAAAGGTATAAATGAGTGGTTTTTTGGAAGGGTTTTAAAAAGTGTGTTTTACAGTGTCAAATGCTTCAGACAGCTTGGCAGATAAGGACGTAAGCCGTTTGTCAATCAAAAGGTCATTGATGATTTGAGCAGTAGTAATAGCCATAGTTTACTGAGCCACCTTGCTAAGTGTGCTAATCTACATAATGGCCCTACAAGGAAGCCATTATTGTCACCATTTTATAAGTGGGGAGCATTGCTGCAGCTCTATGGGACAGAAGTAAGACTGAAAAGGATTGAGAGATGAATGAGAATTAAAGATGTACACTCACCTCTATTACAACTGGCAGCTTGTTTAAACGTATTAACCTATAGGAGAAGAAATAAATTCAACTGGTCAGAGACATAATCTGTCAACCAATGTTATCAAAGAAACCAGGTATGATTGAGTCAAGGGGAGTGGAGTGAGAAAAATATAAAATAAATGCACGTTCTCAACTTTATACATATTTTTTCTCCTGGGTCATTTTAAATGCTAACTTAATAATGATTTTCATTTAATTTATTCTTCAGATACTCTGTGCTTGAAAATACAGAGATGATACATTAAAAAAAGTCACCATCTTTGTAAGAATCTTACTGAATAAGAAATATCTTCTTACAAATTAAACTGTTGAAGAGATTTCAACTGGGTTTGGAATCCAAATCAACTAAATTTCTGGCAGAATATTTTCAGGAAAAAAAAAAAAACAACCCTGGAACACTTGAGAATTACAGTTCTGTATCTCTGCAAAGATTTTTATGTTCTTCCATTGGCGGGTGAGGGGGCAAGAGGAAATTTTCTGGGTAGGCTTACAAAAACAAGATTTTTAAGAGCTTCTGATGATTCTGAGCTACGTTTCTGGACTGGGATTTGAGTGTTTACACTGCTGTTTCTTGGATAATTAAAAAGGTAGGTGCCTGTTTCAGAGAATCTTGTCTCTTCTACCTTGCTTTTTTTGGGTGGTGCGACCTAGATTCTTCTGTATATTCATCCTGACTGTCACTTTTTGGAATTGAGCAAGGCAGCAGCAGCAGCATAAAGATGTAATAGTCACTTTGGATACAGAATATTTAAAAGTTTTGTCTTGTATTTTAAATGGGAGGCTCAAATGTCATTGTTTATTTTCAGGGCAGCGAAGGACCATGAGCAATTCTCCAGTGCTGAAGATTGATCCCAGTCATGTAAAAATAAGTAAGTATTCATCAATGTGTACATTTCTTTATCTGTGTTAGTTTTCTCGAGCTATGTCCCTCCTCAGCCCAGTCTCAGTGCTTCTGTTTTTTATTAGCTCTTTATAGTTCTTTTTTCTTACGCCTTAGTCTTAACTCTTTGCTTGTCGATAAAGATGCCCGGTAGGGATTGTCAGGGGCCAATGAGTGGTTAGAAAATGCCATTTGCCAAAATAAAAATGATAATTTCATTATGTATATCTCACTTGGAGTACTGAAAATTAAAACTGAAAAATAAAGCTAATCCCCAGTCTTTTTTTTTTTTTAAACTTAAACCTTCCATATTGCTGGGGTGACCTTTTCTGTTCTGTCCTGTGCTAACATCATCATATGAATTTTAAGTTCTCCTCTATCCCTGTGGCTATGTTAGCTTGATAGTTAAGCCAGGACTCTGCCCTGAAGCACTGCACTATTCTCAGCTCCAGGCAGCGAAGGGTTAACAGAGTCTCCAGCGCCTACCGAGTTGTAAAAGGAACTGCTGAAGCTGATCAATGACCACTGTTAAGACCTGGAAACCAATTATAAACCTGAAATTTGTGATGAACAAAGCCCTGAAACACTGGGATGAAAACTACTGAATTAGTCCAGTTCATTAAAATCATTAATAGTCATGAAATGAAAACCACCAGAGTCCAAAAAGGCTTAATGCTCTATCCATATTAATTAGATGGGAGCAAATCTGAACTGAAAAGCAGCACATGCTTTGTAGAATTAGCAATTGGTCTCTACAGACTACACCGATCTCTATTAAAATTCAGTTTAATTAAAATTGATCACGTTAAGAAACTGATGTGGTTAATTAACTGAATTCCTGGACTTCTTTTCATACGTTTCACAGACGCCTTCTACACTGCGTTTGTGGGTGACACTTCATGTTGTACAGAGCAAATCCGATTGCAAAGGTTAACTCTCTGTGTTCCTGGAGAGGATACAAACCACGGAGGAGGGGTGTGTGGGGGAGAGTCAGAGGAAACCGGGCTTTATGGAGAGTCGAACCCCAGGCTAAATTCAAGCAAACTCCTTTAGAAAATTTGTCCCATTCTTGGTGGATAAATGAATGTGTATCAGTGACAAAGAGGTTCTCTCTCCCAGGCTGCCACCTCTGGAGGAGCTGAAAAATATTGCCAAAAACTAAGAGTCACTCTAATATGGAAAGGAGGACAGTCGGGAGTTGGGTAAGTGTGGCTAGTTCTGTATCAGGACTGCTGACGGAATCCTAGTTTTACTGCCTACACACCTCCTTGTTCTGTCTGGCTCAGAAGTCATCTTGTGTTTTTTCCATCTGCAGAATGGGGTAATGACATTTCTAGATTTCACCAAGGCCTAAAATGACAGCAATAGCCCCTCTGCCTTGCAGCTGCTCTGCTGCTCCCAGCCAAGTCTACTCCCCTTCTTAAGTCCACCGCACATTGCTGCTAATGCAGCCTTTCCAAGACTGCAGCTTATGGTGTCACCGACCTGCTCGGAACTCTGTCATGATTGTGCACTGCATACAGGACAAATTCCAAACAGATTTAAATCCAGAGCTCTTCATTATCTGACCCAACATACTCTTACCTTCCTCTGCCTTTTAGCTCCCTATGGCAGGTACTTCTTTGTTTCAGTCACATCGGCCAGTTTACAGGCTTTGAGTTTCTTATTTGCTTTCCAGCTTGCACTCCTTTTCCCTCTTAGAAACTTATTTCAACCCAGCCCATCCTTAAGAATTCCACTGGAATCCCATCGCCATAAAGTTCTTCTGTCATCAACTGACCACAAAAGATCTTTCCTTCCCCTGCCTTCTGGTAGTTGGTATGATCTCAACTGTCAATTGGCTCTTGTTCCCCAGAGTCCAAAATAATTACTCACGTGTACACATCAGCCCCTAAAGATTTTAGGTTCTTGTCAGGCAGAGGCCATATCTTATATTTCACCGAATCTGAACATGCCCCCGACACAATGTATGCTCCATAAATGTTGTTTGCAATGAGGATAATAAATTATCCTTTGATAGTTTCTGGCACTTTTCCTCAGCAAGAAAGTTTCTTTGTTTCTAAGAGGAAGTTTGAGCTTTGTCTTAGGATGAACTAGCAAAGGAATTTGAATGTGATGTGCTAATGGCAACAATAATGATAGATGATATTTATTAAACTCATGTGTCAAACACTGTGCATAAGACCTATGTTTTACAAGAAAATCACCTTTTCCCTCCGTTTGTTGCCAGAGTTGCAAGTGCCTCTCTCAGAGTTTTCTTCACCTTTTGAATCTAGGATTGTGTCTTCCATTTCGTTTCTAATTCTTGTATATTTTTGTTGCCTTTTTTCTAACATAATTTGACTTTCTGATTTTTGTGGTTGTTGTTGTTCTTGTGGTTTTCAGGTATTTTCAAAGAACAAGTTTTGAATATACACATTCTTTTTTATCTTCATTGACTGAAATTTAGCTTTTATTTTAAAATTCTCATTTGCTATTTCTTGGCAGATTTCATAGTTTGTTTTTTTCTAATGCCTTAATAAGTTAAAACCTTCCTAATAAGTATTTAATTCCATTTTCCCCATTTTCCCTGTTTTGGTCTTTCTTCTTTCGTGATAAAGGCATTAAGAACATACAAATGCAACTTTTATTGCAATGCTTAGATTTTTGATTAAGTATTTTTATTTTCTCTTCTTTCTATAAATAATTTATAATTTCAGATTTCATTTATTTTTTGATCTAAGGTCTTTTATAAATTATTATTAGGGACTATTTTTAAAATGACTTATTCCTAATTTCATTATGTTTTGATTAGAGAGTATATCTTACATGGTTTCTTTGGTCAAGTATGTAATTAATTCTTATAAACATTTCACAGACATGTATATAGTGCATTTTTTTCTATTTGAAATTTATAGAATTACATTCTTCAATTATTTCATGTATATCCTTATTTTTTGGTCTAATTCAACTGTCAAGTTCTGAATAGTCATATTAAAGGGTACCACTGTATTGTATTTTAATTAAACTCTACTTATATTTCTATGCATTTTTGCTTTCTGTTCAGCTGCTATGTATTTTGATTCACAAAGGTATACAACAATTATATCTTATTCTTCTTAAAATTTTTTAACCCAAATTCATTATCTGATTTTAATATTATCACAGTTTTTCTTGTTGTTTGACTTTGCCTGTTATCTCTTTGCTCATTCATTCACTCATAAATTTCATTTGATTTTTTGAGATATTTTTCTTCAAAATATATTTGCTTGTTATCAAACATATTTGAGAAAATTTACAAACTATATAAACTATCAAAAAATAAAAAAAAGATAGCTGGGAAAATTAGTGCTAGTGGAAATATAAAAAAAAAAAATTCGGCCAGGCACAGTAGCTCACAGCTGTAATCCCAGCGCTTTGGGAGGCCAAGATGAGCAGATCACCTGAGGTCAGGAGTTGAAGACTAGCCTGACCAACATGGTGAATCCTTGTCTTTACCATAAATAGAAAAAGTAGCTGGGTGTGGTGGGTGACACCTTTAGTCCCAGCTACTCAGGAGGCTTAGGCAAGAGAATCGCTTGAACCCAGGAGGTGGATGTTGCATTGAGCCAGGATTGTGCCACTGAACTCCAACCTGGGCGACAGAGCAAGACTCCACCTTAAAAAAAAAAAAAAAAAAAGGGCCGGGCACGCTGACTCACGCCTATAATCCCAGCACTTTGGGAGGCCGAGACAGGTGGATCATAAGGTCAAGAGATAGAGACCATACTGGTCAACATGGTGAAACCCTGTCTCTACTAAAAATACAAAAATTAGCTGGGCATGGTGGCGCATGCCTGTAGTCCCAGCTACTCAGGAGGCTGAGGCAGGAGAATTGCTTGAACCCAGGAGGTGGAGGTTGCGATGAGCCAAGATGGCGCCATTGCACACCAGCCTGGGTAACAAGAGTGAAACTCTGTCTCAAAAAAGAAAAGAAAGTTCCAAGCCAAAATATTTGCTCAACTCGAAAATTCAAATTTTATGGCACACATTTTGTATTAATTTTTATTAATTAATATTGTCTTTTTCTGAATGTTATTGTCCTTTGTATTTCAAAAGTCGTTGCAAAACTAAAAACAGGATTGATTAATTAATGACTGGCTATATCCATATGCCTCTCTTTTGTTCTTTACTGCTGCTGATTTATCGAGCAAACTATTCCAATTCCTGTACTCTCACCACATCAATTAATTTAGAAAGGCAATTAACTGGATTTACCATTTCATTAGTGGTAAATTTCCCTTTCCTAAAATTCCTGATAAAAATCATAGTTTTCTATTATATGAAAACAAAATACAACTCTTCTCTTCTTAATCTCCCTCAAGATTTATTGTCTCACTGGTTGTCTGCTATTACTTACTCTTTCCCCCATCTCTACCACTTTGACAACTCAGGTTTTGCTGAGATAGTTTAAAACCTTTGGTTTCAATACATCAATCATTAGATCTTCCTTTGAAATATGGATCTTTGTTTTAAGAATACTTATATAGTTCACATATTATGTGCTCTCAAGCAATTTTTCTAGCTACATATTTTTCGTGTTTTATTGCTTCTTCTCCTCTTCTTCTCCTATCTTAAGATCTCTGTTCTGACTCATTTATTTTTTACATATATATGGTAAAATCACTGGTGCTTGAGTGATTTTCAGTGCTTCCCTATCAACCTTCTGTAGATGTTATTCCATAGCCAGAATAGTTGTTTTCTTTGGTAAATCATTGTCATTTCCTTTCAAATAATACTTAAAATTAAATAAGGCCTTTTACTCTCCAGACTCCAGTATTTTTTAGCATAGAGAATTTTAATGTTGCCACCAATTTTTTTCTCCTTCTAGATCTTATATTACTCACATTTAGTTATCTTCCAATTCTTCTACCTTGTCCTTCATGATTCCCATCTTTTTGTATCTTTTGCAATGTTTTGGAACACATACTCCATTTGATATTTTTGGATACTAATTAATTCTCTCATTCAATTTATAAACTAAACTTTTGTTTCAGAAATAGAATCTCCTAGGCATTTGCATTACTTTTGTTGTATTGTTTTAGTAATTGCCTGTCTCTTTGAACAGCTGTATTTAATCAAGAACCACCTTTTGCAGATGTTCTGAGTATTCTTTCTCTAGTTGCTAAGATCCCTTACATGGATTATAGTTTCCCATTGCCTACTCTACGGGGTCAGGCTGAGTTCTTGGGACACTCACTTGAGAGTGGTGTATCCCAGATTTATTTCCGTCTGTGTGGTGAGTTCAGTACCAGCTGACAGGTGGTAGTAAGTACCTGATTGAGGCTCTCAAGAAAGGGAGAAAAGGAAATCCCCTTGAAATAGTTTTCTTGGAACCACTCTTCTTCTTAGAATGCCACAGATTTCCAAAACCTATGTTCTCTCAAAGATCGTGGTACACTGATTTTTGCTCCAAAATTCTCCACAACTCCAGGCTGCATCCAAAGCCAGAACAGAAAGTCTGACCTCAACTTTCTATGTCCGGGTCTACAGAGCCCAGAGTCATATTCTTACCCTGCAAGGCCCTGCGTGCCTACCAGACAGACGCAGGAGAGGAAGACTGCTGTTAGGCACTGAGATTAGAGAACAGCAGGGACACATTCAGGGTGCCATATTCCCAGCATTACCCTGAATACTTTTTAAATGTTTTAAAACGTGAAATATAACACTCATACAGAAATGTGCATAAATCATAAATATCAGTACAATAAACAATTATAAAATGAATCTTGTGTAACTACTACCAAAGTCAAGGCATAGAATATTGGCAGCTACCCAGAAAACACCTGTGTCTTTCTCATTTAACATAATACCTTCTTTGCCCTTCTAAAGGTAAATCACTATTCTGTCTTTTATAGTAATTAGTTTTCTTGCCTCTCTGACAAGGTCTTACACGTATGCATGTATGCTCAAATAAATGTAGTTTAGTTTTTACTTTCAAACTTTATATACACGGCATTATATAGTATGTATTCTTTTGTGTTTCACTCCTTTTTGAACCTCATATATATGGTATCATATAGTATATATTCTTTTATGTTTGCTTATAATATTTACTCTTTGGTCTATAGCTCATTCCTTTTTATTTGCTATAGAGTATTCGATTGAATGGGTTTGCCACATAGCTTGGTGTAGTCTTCCATCAATGAATGTTTGGGTTGTTTCTAATTCAATGCTATTTCAAAATATTCCTTTTGTAAACATATACAATGCATGCACTGATTCACAAGTATACAAGTTTCTCTAGAACATATAAATAGGAGTAGAATTGATGTGTTGGCAATAAGGCTGCATATTTTTTATGTTATTAGAAAATGCCAAGCTGTTTCTAAAGATGTTGTATCAATTTACAACAACCAGTGATTTATTAGAGTTTATTAGCAGTTTATTAGTGTTCTCATTGTTTTATGTCCTTTACCACTCTGTTGAATATGTAATGTTATCTCACTTTGGTTTTAAGTTGCGTTTCCCAATTAGAAGTAAAGCATCATTTTTTATGTAAGAAAAAGTACAAACACAAAAGAGTCCTTTACAAGCTGAGAGTGAAAGTAACATAGCTGCACTCAATGCTTGACAGAGTGGTAATTCTCATAACAATCTTGAGTTAGGTATGCTATTATCACCCCCATTTTATAGACGGGGAAGTTTGAGTTTTGATGAAGACATACAGCCAGTCAATAGCAAAGCTAAGATTTGAACCAGAGTTGAACATCTCAGCACTGAGTCCCCTATACTTTAAGAAGCTAACAGCCATGTGGATAATAGTCTAGAGATAGGAGTTACTAATGGTAACGAGAGCAGGTAGGAGCCTGTAGTACAGTATTTGATGAAAATGTTCACAGGGTGAGTGAGTCACACAGGTGTAGCTTTAAAGCTTGTTAGCTAAGCCCCTAGGGGTAAAAAAGCAAAATGTCACATGAATTTAGATTTCACCTTAATTATGCCATAAAGATTTGAGTACTCATGGCACCCAAATGAGAATTATTTTTAATTTTAAGACTCAAAGCGCTTTAACAAAAATAAACCTTAAATTTTTTTCTGGCATAAAAGGGATATATTTTATCACTGATATAAGGGATAAAAATCACCCTTAATCTCACTACCCAGAGATAACCACTATTAATATTTCATTTTATCCCCCCAGCAGTTTTGAGCCTGTAGAAATGTATTACATTTAAACAAAGTTGAGATCAGACTGTATATGCTGTTTTATAACCTATTTGCCCTAAACAAAATATTAAGAACAACTTTCTTGTCATTAAAATTTCTTTTGCCCATGATTTTTAGCAGTAGTTCATTTTAAAGTTGTGTCATAATTACTTTTTAAGTATTTCAGATACTACTTGATAAGCATATTTACAGGTAAATCTTTGCAACCATTCTGATTATTATTTCCTGTGTAACAATTATAAAAGTGTGTGTGACTGTGGATCGTAGTCCATAAACTCAGGTTTGCAAAATATATCTCACTTGTGTCATTTCCTTAGATCAATTCAAATTTGATCCCAACTTCCTTATCTCTCACTGGTGTAGGATATCAGGTTTTTCCTTAAGATTTTTTAAGAATCTGAGAAGCTTATATGGTAACAGGAATGTAGAGGAAAGATGCAATCACTCTAAGCATCTATAGTCAGTATGGACAGCAGCAGTGGTCAAACCCCTGTTGTCTCTCAAAGTCATGTAATTCTTGGCTTCCATACCACTTGTGGCAGAGGAAGACTTTCCAAGCCTGAGAAACTCAATGCCCATCATCCAATCTCTCCAGGGCCACAGCACAACTGGTCCTCTCTGAGTTGCTGCCACCACCGTGAGAGCTGCCAAGACCAGGACATGGGTCAGTGACTGCTGCCTCCCTTCCCGGTCTGGGAGAGAAAAGTCCTGTCTCTACCTCTGCATGTTCTCCAGGAGCCCTTTTCTCTCCACTTCTCTGTGGGATGATTTTAGGCTTTTATATGAGATAGGACACATTCTTGACTTTAAGCAGCTTTAGCTTTCCAATGTGTAACAAACTTTTCTTGGGACAAAGGAATCTTAAGGTTTTGCCACCTTCTTGAAATTGAGAAGGAAAAAATATATAAGAATACCACCGGTCAAATTGCCTGTGGTCCTCTTCTTTTTGTGTTTCTAATATGTCCTCTTGTGATGTCTACAACACTTGCCAAGGTGATTTCTGTCTAGTGGAATAGATAGAAGGTAAAAAGGTGAAAGATGTCATATAAAAGGCATGGATGGAGTCTAATGAAATTAAAAGAACCCAGGGCATCAGCTCACAGGGGAAAAATATAAAGCTTGAGAATGGGTAAATATTAGACATTTCAAGAAGAGAACAGAGGGATGAACAAAGGCACAAAAATGAGAAATGGAAAGTGTGTTTAAAGCCTTACTACTCATAGTGTGGCCCATGGACCAGCAGCATCAGCATGACCCAGCAGCTTGATAGAAATGCAGACTCTCAAGACTTGCTCCAGACTGACTGAATCAGAATCTTCATTGTGACAGAACTGCAGTGATTTATAAGCAATTATGGTTTGCACAGCTCAGCTTTACAGTAGTGGTTTTCAAAGTGTGATTTCCAGATCAGCAGTATTGCCTTCCCCTGTGAACCTGAATACTTCTTTAGCCCAGGAGTTTGAGAACGGCCTGGGAAACATAGCAAGACTCCATCTCTACACAACAAATTTTAAAAATAGCCAGGCATGGTGGCATGTACGTGTAGTCCCACCTACTCTGGAGGCTGAGGCAGGAGGATCTCTTGAGCCCAGGAGTCAGAAGCTGCAGTGAGATGTGATCGTATCACTGCACTCCAGCATGGATAGCAGAATTTGACCCTGTGTTTTATTAGACAGAAAAAGAAATGCAGATTCTTGAGCCCTATCTCAGACCTACTGAATGAATATCTCTGGAGGGAAGGCCCAGCAATGCTTTTTAACAAGTCTTACAAAGTGATTCTGACACATGTACAAAGTTGACAACCACCACTTCGGAGCAGGGGTGCAAAAGCCCTTATGGAAAAGGACCAGATACTAAATATTTCAAGTGTGCTTTGTGGGCAATAAAGTCTCTGTCATAACTTCTCAACTCTGCCAATGTAGCAAGAAAGTACCAATAGGCAATCTGTAAAAGAATGAGCATGGCTCTACTCCATTCAAACTTTATTTATGAAACGCTGGAGGACTGGACTTGGTCCGTTTGTCATATTTGCCAACCCTTTCGCTAGAGCACAGATTTGCAAACTTGCACGTGCGTTAGAATCACTTGGGGAGCTTCATAAATCTGGATACCCAGACCGTATCCCACACCAATTAACCGGCATCTCTATGGTTGGCTGAGGGATCAATATTTTTTAAAACTCTCCAAGTGTTTTACACTCTCTCTGGAATGCACAGAAAGGGATGAGGCCAGATGCTACAGAACAGAATAGATGGCCTGAGAAAGAGGGATTGAGAGGGTCAAGGGAGATTCAGCAGGAAGGGCGGCTAGAAGCCTGAAGGTAGAGGCCTTTCAAATTGGGATATTCCCCAAGCACCACGGGATTTGAATATCCATACAGGTCAGGGCACACATTTTCATTTTTTTTCTTAACACATGCTACTGCATTTAAACCACAATATTAAAAATGAGAAATGTCTGAACAAGGAATAGGCCAAATGGCTTTTAATTCCCCAACAGCAAAACCCTGTTAATACCTTGCCCTGTGTCAGCAAAATAATTGTGGTTCAAGTGAATATAAAACATTTCCATTCAATCTTCTCCCTCCTCCCTAAGGCAAATGCTTTCTTATCATGGAGAAACAGTACTCCTCAAACTGTCAGACTGCATCAGGGGAGTTGAACAAGAATTGTAAAGCCAGGCTAAATCAAGGCATCAGCTGGGATGGCAAAATTCTCCTGCAGGTGCATTTTCCTTAGTCCTTTTCCTAACCAGAGCCTTCACTAATGCTACTGTGGAAATGCTCTGAGAGACTTTTGCAAGAAGATGAATTAAAATGTTTTGGTTGCAAGTAGCAGAAGCAGTCACTGGCTAACTCAAGTGAAAACAAAACAGTTAACTGAAAAGATCTGTGGTGGCCCAGAGAATAGAAGGACAGGCTAAAGAATTGGTCTTGGGAAGGACAGAACCATAGAGGATCTGAGCCTTTGTGAGAGGAGCTATGCAAGGTCTCTTCATGGGGCTGCCTTCTCTGTGGGAACTTTGCCTGCTTTCTGCTCTCGAGTCCCACCATCCAAGGTGCCACATCCAAGGAGAGAACATCTGATTGGCCAAGCATGGGCCTCAAGACCTTAATGAATAGTCCCACCTTGATTGATGATTCTGCAAAGTCTACCTCGAATTTTATCGCCACAAGAAGGAAGAATAGATGCAAGGAAGGCAAAAGTAGCAGATGCCCATTACAGTGAATAATAATCAATATTTTTTAAACAATGCATCTAGAGATTCAAACGGGATTTGTCACATATGGATCATGGGACTGGGCACACAATTTCTTACAATCCTCAATGGAGAATGCTTATCGAGTCATAGGTACCGGGGCAGGAAAAATTTAAAAATACACTCCCCTGTTTTACAGGGGAGAAAACAGAGGATGACTGAACAACTTTCCCAAACCTCTTCCTATTCATATTTAATGTTTTAGTATATGTGCTGCCTAAGCGAGCACTCGTATTTAATATTATTCTTGAAAAATGTACAATCAGATAAGGGCCCAAGCTGGACCCTTCATCTAGAGTATTCTGCCTGTGGTTGTGAAAGTGAGTGCTTTTTAATTTCCCTGAAGACCCTGTGCATGAGTCATGATTGCTCTTTTAAAGATGAAAAATAACAGTATCTCACATTTGTCCAGGGGTTCTTATTTAAAAAGCAGGGGTTCTTATTTAAAAGTGGCTGGGTGTGGTGGTTCACACCTGTAATCCCAGCACTTTGGGAGGCCAAGGCAGGCGGATCACCTGAGGCCTGGAGTTTGAGACCAGCCAACATATAGTGAAACCCCATCTCTCCTTAAAAAAAAAAAACAAAATCAGCTGGGTATAGTGGCACGTAACTGTAGTCCCAGCTGCTTGGGAAGCTGAGGCAGGAAAAGAATTGCTTAAACCTGGGAAGTGGAGGTTGCCCCAAGCCAAAATCACGCCACTGCACTATTGCACTCCAGCTTGAGCAACAGAGACTCCATCTCTCAAAAACTAAAAATAAAATAAAAATAAAAAGCACCACTTCCTAGGCCCCATATTCCAGAGATTCTGATTCAGTAGGTCTGGGTAAAGACTCAGGAAACTGCTTTTTCACACAAGTACCTACATACCGTTCGTCTGTACAATGCATTTTAAACAACAGTGTGGTTCCACACACAAGTGTGTGCAGAGAGGTCATGTGGGTAAAGCCAGGAGAGGATAAGACAATGAAAAGAGGTGAGTTGGGAAGTACATGTCCTGCCTAATGGTACTTGTACTCCATGTGTTTTCAAGCACGCTGCAGTCTAAAGAAAACGTTATTGGAGGACGTTTTGCTGTCATAGATTCTATAGGCTGTGAGTGCTGTTTCTGCTTTCACATGAATTTTATCAATCAATGAACTTATAAGATGGGAAAAACATAATCATTACAAATATGCTTTCATGAATAAAAAGTAAGGAGGGAGGTTTAGAGGAACTCCCCCAAGGCTTCATGGCATCTGTCAAATTTGAACACAAATCTAATTTCTAAACCAAGGTACTTTGCAATACACTCAAGTAATGCATCCCTCTTTATTTTTTTTTAACTCCTCTCTGTCATGTGGTCTGCATAAACAACATTCCTTTTAAATGTGATTATGTCTGTTCAATCATAAATAGGGCAGAAAAAAACAAAGCCTAGCTGTAATTTTTTAAATATGTGAAAAGCGTGCAAAACCAGCAGAATCTTCAGAATTTCAAATTGTGATACAAAGCCTGGCATGTCATTATGCAAAATTACCAAAAGCCTCTTGAAGATTGACCCAGTTTGCATAGTTTTCTCCATTTTATCCAATAAAGTTAAAATATATTATTCTCATATTACAGTTGGATGATTTAGAAACACAAAATATGTCTGGCACAGATTCACAGTTCCTTAGTAAAACAGAAGACAAAGTCCCACAATCGTTAGAAAGTTAATTATTTATCTTGGCCAAAGACTCTGACTGTTGCCATGACACAGATTAAAACAGCACTTTTCAAATAAGGCAGTTATTTCATGTCTAGCTTTGAAAGTGCTGGGCTGAGTCCCTCTTTCAGTAATTGGAAATTCTGGATCTATCTTACTCAATACTTCAAACCCTTGTAGTATTTTTATATGATGTTGGAGTTTGAGAACAGAATTAGTACTAGGTTAGAGGTTAACTGTGTAACATCAGCCTTGCACAAAACAAAGCTTGGTTCAGGGAACATGCCTTGACCTACCTTAACCTAAAATCTGTGGGATAATGAACCAAGTTGTAACAAGGTTTTACAGTACATGGAAGACCTTTTGTGGATGTTAGAACTGCTCAAAGGAGGAGAGAGAAATACAGTCCCTTCTGGTTATAAGGGAACATACTTGTGGTTTTAATTTGGTAAAAATGAGGTTACATACTTACAAAATTACATTAAAATAAGGAAAATTTTATAACAAAGGAGACAGAAACTAAGTTATTGTCTACCATATGTAAAGAGTGCTTAAAAATCAATAAAAATTAAAAACCAACCAACTACAAAGATGCTAAAAGGATATTGACAATTTATGAAAGAAGAAATCAAATGCCCAATAAATGCATGAGACACATTAAAAAAATCTTACTTTTACTAAGAATGAAACAAATGCACATGAAAATGGAAATAAGACAAAAATTGTCATCTATCGAATTGATAAATATTTTTAAAATAATACTTAAAAGTGGAAAATGTGCTGTGAAACAAGGATTCTGAAATAATGCATGTGGAAGTGAAATTTCATACAATAATTCTGGAAAGCAATTTTGCATATTATATCAAAATGGTAAATGTTTCCTTACCTGTATGAACATATTGAAAGTAAAATGTTAGAAATGTAGTCCAATACTGGTTTCTAATAATGTATATTTATTATACTTTTATTGTAATATTTTTATAATAGAAAATTGGATGAACCTCAAATGTTCAAAAAGAGGACTGGTTAAACAGTCCAGAGCTACTTGGAGATAGGGAAAAGCCAAAATGTGTTTTCTCCTCTTTCACACCAACCAAGCAATTCAGATGTGTATATGTGGCAGGAATCTCTCCACACACCAACCAGTTCTCCAGCAGACACTATCTGGTTGTCCTCTAATTCAAGTCAATTCTGACACATCTACCTGGAGTTAGCATCAGATACCACAAGCTGAGGGCTCGATTCTACAAGTCTGTCCCCTACTTTAGATGTTCGTTGCAGGTAGTGGTTGTCACCTCTGCTTCTGACAGACTAGCTATGAATTCAAGGTTCTCACAAACCCCTTCTTGGGTTTGATTAATTTGCTACAGGACCTCACAGAACCCAGGGAAACACTTTCCTTATGTTGACCTATTTGTTATAAAGGATAGAAAGCCAGATGGAAGAGAGGCACAGGAAAAAGCATGTGCAAAGGAGTGTGAAGCTTCCAACCATCTCCAGCATACCACCCTCCAGTCGCCTACACATATGCAGCTATCTGAAATCTCCTGATCTTAGTCCTTTGGGGTTTTGTGGAGGCTTCATTACTGGGCATAATTGATTATGTTATTGGCCGTTGGTGATCATCTCAACCTTCAGCCCTGTTCTCCTCTTCAGAGGTTGGAGGTTGAGGTTAAGGTTGAAAATCCCGACTCTCTAATCATCTCTTGGTCTTCTCAGTAACAAGCCCCCATCCTGAAGCTATCTAGTGAACCTCAGCCACCAGTCATCTTATTAGCATATAAAAGACACTCATGACTCCAGAGATTCCAACCATTTTAGGAGCTGCACATCAGGAAACAGGAACAAAGACCACATATATATTTTACAGTATCACAAGGACATATCCATGTGATGAAATAATCATGCATTTATTTCAAACATTAGCTTGTAAAGAAAATTTAGCTTTTTGGAAAAATTTTAATGTGTGAAAAAAGAAAAATACAAGATGAAATCTATAGAATAATCTTAATTTTGTTTAAAATATGCATTCTGTATTAGTTCATGTGGGCTGCCGTAAGAGGATATTAGAGACTGGTGGATTAAGCAAGAGACATTTATTTTAGTTCTGGAGGTTAGAAGTCCAAGCTCAAGGTGCCAGCCACATTGGTCTTTGGTGAGGCCTCACTTCCTGGTTTACAGATGGCAGCCTTCTTGCTATGTCCTCACATGACGTTTTCTCTATGTAGGGTACACACTCCATGTTTCTTCCTCTTCTTATAAGGACATCAGTCCTACTGAATTAGGTTCCCATCCTTTTGACCTCCCTTAGCTTCAACTACCTCCTTGTTAAATCAAGTTTAGCCTGAAGCTGGCTCCTTACATATTTTAAGTTCAGTGTAAAGATTTTCTTGTACATCGTGAACCATATATAATAAGTGGAGGTGTTAACAAACCATAGCCTACACTTGTGCCAATCACTGAGTTTTGGCCAATCAAATGTAGCCAACTGTTGGGATCATGTTGAAATTAAGCAAAAACTGAACTGTAACCTATCCAGCTGTTTCTGCACCTCATTTCCATTTTCTGCATGTCACTTTCCTTTGTCTGTTCATAAATCTTCTTCCGCCGGGTGGCTGCGCTGGAGTCTCTGAGTCTGCTGTGGCTCAGAAGGCTGCCTGATTTGTGAATCATTCATTGCTCAATTAAACGCCTTTAAATTTAATTTGGCTGAAGTTTTTTTTTTTTTTAATCATCCATAAAGGCTCTACCTCCAAATATAGTCACATTGGGATTGGGACTTCAATTTGGGGGCACACAATTCAGTCCACAGCATGTTTTATATTCATAAAGGAAAGGTAGGAGGCCAGTGATGGTGGCTCATGTCTATAATCCTAGCACCTTGAGAGGTTGAGGTGGACAGATTGCTTGAGCTCAAGAGACTAACATGGGCAACGTGGTGAAACTGCATCTCTACGAAAAATTAGTTGGGTATGGTGGCATGTGCCTGTAGTCCCAACTACTGGAGAAGCTGAGGTAGGAGGAGGCAGAGGTTGCAATGAGCTGAGTCCGGAGGCAGAGGTTGCAGTGAGCCGAGATTGTGCCACTGCATTCCAACTTAGAAAGAAAGGAAAAGAAAGAAATAAAGGAAAATGAAAGAAAGAGAGAGAGGGAGAAAAGGAGGAAAGAAGAAAGAAAGAAAGAAAGAAAGAAAGAAAGAAAGAAAGAGAGAGAGAGAGAGAGAGAGAGAAAGAAAGAAAGAAAAGAAAAGAAAGAGAGAAAGAGAGAAGGAGAGAAAGAGGAAGGAAAAAAGGAAGGAGGAAAGGAAGGAAGGAAGGAAGGAAGGAAGGAAGGAAGGAAGGAAGGAAGGAAGGAGGAAGGAAAGGAAGGAAGGAAGGAAGAAGGAAAAGAGAAAGAAAAAAGAAAGGCAACAGAGTCTTAATATTGATTACCCTGAACCTGAGTAATGGAAATATACATCTTTTAAATTTATAGTTTTTCTTGTCCTCTTCCCTCTCCCTTCCTTGTTTTTTGTTTTGTTTTCATAATCATTATGTATTATAGCAGGGAGAAAAGGGTAAAGCAATGGGAAAATGAGTCAGCACTCAGTTTCATACATGTGGGGCAAAATCATGAAAAGTAAAATCATAAAACTGGAATTCGAGTTATATAATCTTATGCTTCAGTTTCCAGAAGTGCAACAAAGGGCTGAAAAGAATATTCATCTCATGAAATCACTGTAAGAAATAAATGATGATATATATGAAAATTATTTTGCAACCTGAACACTAGTTTTAGGGTTTTTTTTAAACTTCATTCATTTTAAAAACATTTGGAGACCATTTCCTCTGGGCATAAATGCCTTCTACCTGGGATGGGGATCTATATTTATGTCTATAGTTGTACCAATTTCTATACCATTTAGATCTGTATCTAAGTCTAAGCTTTGATTTCTGAGAGTTTGCAGCTCACTAGCGGTACAGAGTAACAATTAGGACCATGTTAAAGAAAAGAGATAGGGCTGGGAGGTGGCAATACAAAATCATGGGGATGAGGAGAGGCAGAAAAGGGAAAATGTGAACTAAAAAGCCAGCCAACTAGTTATATAAAATATGAGCAGAACCTCAGGCATGTATTGTAAATTGGTCACATGTTAATTTTTATGTTAATTAATTAGCCTCTTTGCTTTTCCAGACCAAGTCTTCCCTTTCTGACAGGGCCACCAGTTACAAAGACATGACTTGTTAACATCAGAGATAAGTACATGACAGGCTGACCAATCAGAAAACCTCTTCCCCTGGGAGATGGTAATTGGTTCAGAGGTGATCAAGTGACACTAGCGGAGGCTAGAGACTTTTTGCAGCACTTTTAAACAAGTTCACCTTCACCGCTCCTTCTGAAATTATAAAAATTAAAAACATAGTGAATGAATGATCATGAAAACTAGGACATTTTTGAGAGTGAAAGAGGTTGCTATCCATACACATGTTGCCATGACATATGTAAAATGGACCTATCTTGGACAAACTGTGATATGTGGTCACCCTAATTAAGGACTGTGCAAATCCAGAACTACTCAGAACTATCATGTAGAGAGTACATGCCTACAAATGACACCAGGAGAAAGCAATGGGGGAGAGCCAGAGAAAGAGTGCCAGTGACTTGTTTGTACATGATGTCTGATGCTGCCCACTTACGGAATTTTCTATTTACAGGAGGCAACACATTTGACTTTTGCTTAAGAAGGATCTTGCAGAAAGTGAAGAAGAGCAGGAAGGGATAAGGCATTTGAATGAAGACTGATGTTCTCTTCTTTGGTCTGAGGATTTAGGACACATTCACTGCCTGATCACTGTGGCCCAGAAGCCACAGCCACTGCTGAGAGATAGAGGCCCCATGTTCCCTGTACACATCTTTCCCCAACCCTCTCTGAGGCTTCTGTGTTCACAGAAGCAGGTCTGGTGCTCAAAAGGATAACTTTCTACCATACAAAAAAAAGTTTTTTTCATTTTGAGCAGGACATCACTTCTGATTTTCCTACCTTTGACATGGACTAGACTAATTAACAAATTCTGGAGGGGAGACACTTCCAAACATCTCTGACATTCTGGCTTCACAAAGGTTAGGAGAGCTGTTATGGAGAGGATGGAGCCTTTTTCCTCTTCCTGGGAAAGTCTGAAGAAGAAAGGGGCTACTGAGAAGTCTAATAGATTCAGCAGTCTAATACATATTGTGTTTAAATAGACATCTTTTGGTAACCTGAGGTAGGGATGGTGTGTTAGGCCATTCTTTCTTGCTATGGAGAAATATCTGAGACTGGGTAATTTATAAAGAAAAGAGGTTTGATTGGCTCAAGGTTCTGCAGGCTGTACAGGAAGCATAATGACATCTGCTTCTGGGGAGGCCTCTGGAAGCTTCCTATGATGGTGGAAGGTGGAGAGGGAGCTTGCACATCACATGGCAAAAGCAAGAGGAAGAGAGAGGTGGGGAGGTGCCACACACTTTTAAAAGACCAGAGCTCATGAAAACACACTCACTATTGTGAGGACAGCACCAAGAGGATGGTGCTAAACTATTCATGAGAAATCCTCCCCCATGATCCAGTCACCTCCCACCAGGCCCCACCTCCAACACTGGGGATTACATTTCTACAAGAGATTTGGGTGGAAACACACCCAAACTATATCAGGTGAGTAGGTGGGTGAGGGGGTTGGCCATCTTTTCAGATCTAAAGAAAGTCAGCAAATCTCCCAAGAAAAAAACTCACACGACTGGCTGTTATATCTTGCAGCCCAGCTCAGGGAGTTCTTAAACTCATAAGGGTCTATGAGCTCCCTGATTTATGGGCCTTGAAATAGACTTTTTAAGTACACAAAACCAGAGTTCTTTATTGGAGTTGACACATTTATTTTCTTCATTCATTCTTCCTTTTGTGATGTTTTATTTTCTTATTTCTCTTTATTTATATTGAATACTTATCTCTCTTACACTTTCCTCCCTCCACAAACATCATCTATTCTTTCTCTTTAAGACTTTCTTTTTGGAAATAATTTCAGCTACATGAAAGGACTGAAAGACAAAGTACAAAGAATTAAGTACCCTCCGCTGAGCTTCCCTAGATGCTCCACTAACATTTTCCCGCATATGCTTTATGCTCTCTCTCTCTCTTGCTATCAAACTTTCTCTCTCTCTCTCTCTCTCTCTCTCTCTCTCTCTCTCTCTCACATGCTGTCGCCTTCTCCATAAATATATATTTATTTTCTGTTTGGAAATAAGTTGTAGACAAGATGCCCCTTAACCCCTGAATATTTAATCATAAAAATAAAGATATTTTCTTTCACAACCACAGTAACATTCTTAGAATCCAAAAATCAGCATTGAAGCACTCTGATCTAGTTGGCAGAGCAAAGGTGCAGCAAATTGCATTTTCCCAACCAAGATCTAATCCCAGATCACACCTTGTATTTAGTTTTCCTGTTTCTTTAGACTCCTGTAATCTGGATTATTTCCTCCATTTTTCCTTGTCTTTATTGATCTTGACATTTCTGAAGAGTACCAGCCAATGACTTTGTAGAATATTCCTCAGTTAGGGTTTACTCTTCAGTATGGGCTTCCTCATGATCAGACTCCAGTAATGCATTTTAGGCAGGAACAACACGAAAGTGATGTGTGTCTTCAATGCATTATATCAGTAGTCTCGTAATGTCTCTTTGTCCTGTTTCTGGTCAGTCATCTCTGACATCTTCCTTAATGTTATGTCTGCCAGATTCTTCACTGTAAAGTGACCATTTTCCCTTTGTAGTTTCCAAGTGTCTAATGGAGACATTGAGGGTATTTAAGTATCCTGTTTCTCATCAAACTTGTACCCCCGTTGTAGCCAGTATATTCATTCTTACTTGAATCAGTTATTACTACCATGTTGGCCAATTGATGATTTTTCTAATTCCATCATTCATTCTTAACTGATTGGTTGATATTCTATTATTAAAAAGAGCATCCGCTTCTTCTCTATTTATCTATTAATTAATTTATATCAGCATTGATTCGTGGATTCATATTCTATTCAATAGTGTTTAATAGGTTTTAATCTGTAATCATAATTTTGACATTCATATGGTCTCAATTTCTCTCCCTTTTCATATTTTTCATTTTCCTGCTTCCCTTGTCCCCTTTTCCCAACCTCCCAGCCCCATCTCTTTTCCTTGTCCTGGTCCTAAGCCCATCCTTTTCCTTTATTCACTAGGTGGTCCAAAATGCATGCAGTTTCTCTTCCAGCCAGTCTTTCCTCACTTCCTGGGACTGCATCTGCCACTGGAGCAAATATGCTACTTTCTAAAGGTGATCTAATCGTAAAGATGCCAACTGCAGTTAAGTGTCTCAGTATTTCCAAGGGTTTATAACTCAGCTATAAAAATTCACTTAAGGCTACAGCTTGACATATAATTTCTCAGCCCAGGAGTGAATTTCTCTAACCATTTCCCTTTAATTCAACACTACTTGATTCAATGTATCTTTCATCCTTTAATAATATATGTTCATGAGTTGTTACTGCATCAATACAAATCATGTCCCTTGCTAAAGTAATTATGGAGGGTAAATATGAAAAAAGGACTTCACTGATTGAGAGTTTATGAAAAGAAAACAGTATTGACTTTTATGTTACCCTCTCTTCTATTCCTCCTTCTACTGGCAAATCTTCAATCTATGAATCCAAAAAGGTTTTCTTATGTTCAGAATAAATATATTATGGCATTTGTAGGATGCTGGCTTCTTTGCAGCGCGTTTGTGTCTAATTTTTGTTTCACGATCTGGGTTCAAATTAAGAGGCATCATTTGACTAAAGAATTAGCTGGGTATTTTATATTTTGATAACCAGAATTTGTAGAACTGAAATATTTAGAAATATTAGTTGCAGAAGACTGGGCAACTAGCTGTGTGGCTATAGACAAATTGTAGAAAGGGAAACACGACATGATAGAGAAAAGGTTGAATTTGAAAGCAGATTTGTATTCCAGGTCTGGCCCCTCCAGCCACTGACAATATGAGTCCAGTCACCTCAGCTTTTCTCTGACTCATTTTCCTCATCTGTAAAAATAAACAGTTTTTGGCCGGGCGCGGTGGCTTACGCCTGTAATCCGAGCACTTTGGGAGGCTGCAGCGGGCGGATCATGAGGTCAAGAGATCAAGACCATCCTGGCCAACATGGTGAAACCCCATCTCTACTAAAAATACAAAAAAATTAGCTGGGCATGGTGGCGCGCGCCTGTAGTCCCAGCTACTGGGAAGGCTAAGGCAGGAGAATTGCTTGAACCTGCGAGGCGGAGGTTGCGGTGAGCCGAGGTCGCGCCACTGCTCTCCAGCCTGGCGCCTGGTGACAGAGTGAGACTCTGTCTCAAGAAAATAAAAGCAAAAAAATAAACAGTTGTGGACATAATGACCCATAAGGTCCCTTCTAACTCTAATGCAGCTCTGTAATCCTTCAGCTCCACGAAAGCAATTGCTCCTCTATTTCGTTTTAATATGACAAAGCAACTCTAACCTGGGATTGGGAATAGTGAATAGAATAGTACTGGAGTCGTTGCTGTCAGAACAGTAGATTTAGTCAAGTCAGGAAAGAAAAAAAAAAGAAAAAGGAAAACAACTAGAAAAATTCAGTGGGAAAAGTTTGCTGACTTGCCTAGTTGTTTAAACTCTTTTAATTCATTTGATCAAAGAGGTCTCCTGTGTATATCCTGTCTCAAAGGGCGGCAGAGGTAGAACATCTTTGAAATTGACTGTACATACCTTTCTCTCTTTCTAGTCCTTTATTACCATATGTACAGAAGGAAGGATGCTTTCCTGGATAGAGGAAAGTATTTAGGAATCTTAAATACAGAATCAACTATTGAACCTAGTTGAGTGCCTTAGACTTAATGAGCACTACAAAGCTAGCTATTGAAGAGAATCACACTGAATCTATATAGAGCCTTTCTAGTTCTTTGACAGTTTCTTTATGTTTCTGTTAATTACTTCTCTTTGCTGTTCTATGTCTTTAAACAAAAGGTAGTTTCAAGCATTATCACTGTTCTTATCCTCTTATTCTGCGTTCTCTCCCTAAATGATTTTGACCTGTTTTCTGGTTACACTGAGCTTCTGAGTGCTAAAATGACCCCCGGATCTTTATTTCTGGGCTTGACCTGTCTTCTGATACACAGATTTGCATTTCTAAGTACCATTTTCAACAAAAGACCCATAAGTATCCTAAATGCCACATGATATAAATGGAAATATTTGTTCTCCCCAAGAAATAGGTGAGATTAGGCAATAACGTGTATTATGGTTAATATTCATATTCCTTTTGTTCCTGGCATGTTGTCTAGAAATGGTGGTGTCATCTTCAACTTCTCCCTTTACCTTATCTACTTTTTCTCATCTCTGAAGCTAATCAGACTGTATGCTAGTCAAGTTGGTCTCCTTTTCAGGTTTCCTGTATTTAAATTCTGGCCTTGACAAGAAATAAAGGAACCCAAACCAGTCATTCTACCTCTTAAATGTTGCTTTCTTTCTTTGTTGGGTTGCAGGGAGGATTAAATTAGATCGTGCGTTAAAGCGCCTAGCACAACTGCTGGCACATAGCATGACCTCCATAAATGCTGCTGTTGTCTTTGCTTTTACTACGTTTTCATTTTTCCCCTGCAATCCTTTGACATCCCTGTGTTACCTTCTTTTAGCATGTATATCGATCTGCCTTGTGGTATTCTTAGATACTCATGTGTTGATTTTACCCAGGAAACTGTAAGCTCCTGGAAGCAGCCAGTTCAGCTGGGCCCTCTGCAATCAGCCATCAGAGGACCAGACAGTGAGATAACTCATGAAAGATTATGTATTAAGGGCTGAGTCTGAAAATGGCGAGCTTCCCCTCAGCCATATCAATGACCTACATTGCAATGACCGGAATTAATCACAAGGCTCCATTGTGGAGAGGGAGGGTAAGGACTTGCTATCTTCCCATGTCCTCAAGAGGGAAACAAAACAGTGTGGAGAGCACATAACAGTGTCTCTGCCCCACAAAGTGTGTAAATGAGGGAGAGGTATACAAAAAATGCAAGACAAAACAAAGACAGTGCAATTTCACTTCCCCCAGATGCCTCAAGTTCCTTTACTGTAATGTTTTCTAAACTTTGGTCATTCCAGCACCACATAAGAAATTTTGCTATGATTCTATGCGTCCTTTTTTTTTTCTTTACATGCACTTCCTTTATCATATGTTTTTTGTTGTTGTTGTTTTGTTTTTGTTTTGACCAGGCTAGAGTGCAGGGGTACGATCTCCACTCACTGCAACCTCTGTCCCTTGGGTTCAAGTGATTCTCCTGCCTCAGCCTCCTGAGTAGCTGGGACTACAGGTGTATGCCACCAGGCCCAGCTAATTTTTGTATTTTAGTGCAGACAGGGTTTCACTATGTTGGTCAGACTGGTCTCGAACTCCTGACCTTAATGATCCAACTGCCTTGGCCTCTCAAAGTACTAGGATTACAGGCATGAGCCACCGTGCCTGGCTGTTTATTTTTAAAAATAGATTTTTTTCATCATTGCGATAAATAGAAAACCAGTATTTTTCTAATCTATGTCAAAATAAATCATGAGCACTAAAATAAACTAATCCATTGCTCACCTAAAACATTTTGCATAGCACAGGGATTCCACATTTTGAGAAATACTGCCTTACTGCATTACACACACACACACACACACATCTACACACTTTTTAAGTGAATATTTACTGTTGGGCAGATGTGTTGAGGAAATGTAGAACAAAAAAGAAATTGCCAGGCTTTTTCCTTGAAAAGTGTTTTCTTTACCTCTTTTTTCTCTCTTTCCCTTTTTCTTCCTTTCCATCTTCCTTCCTTCCTTTTTTTCTGTACCTCTCTCTCCCTCTCTCTCCCTCTCCCTCTCTCTCTCTCTCTCCCTCCCCTCCCCCTTTCTCTCTCTCTCTCCATCTTCCCCTCTTTCTGTTACATTTTGAAAAGGATGAGAGAGGGCGAGATCTTGGAAGAAATGTATCTTTTACTAGTTCACCACAGTACTTTTCTTGAGACATGGTGCATTACGGTAATGAAGGTGACATCCTAGCAGAATGAAAGTCCTGTCCAGTCAAATGACCTGTGAAGCTCTAGGATAACCCCACTACCCTCCTTCCCACCTCCCACTCCCATCTTCATTTCCTGAGCGAGCACCACCCTCAGCATGCCAGGCTTCTTACCACCATTTGCAACTCCACTCATCAGAACAAAAAGCATGGCAAACTGTACAGTCTTTCAAGGTGAATGTTAGCAGTAGCAGAACCAGATGGTGCCTTTGGGTGCAGGTCAGGTTAGCCTTGTCAGACTTGGCCACAAGGCTGAAATGCTGGAGTTGTTATTTTTACCTGTCCCCAATTATGCTGAAATGAGGAAAGCCTTCTAGCAAGGTCTGGGGATTCAGGACAGGAATCAAAATGGCCCAATAGGAGTGCCTGAGAAAAACAGTTCATTTTCTTACCGATGGAGTTTTACATCTAACCAGTAAATTTTATCGGAACCCTCTAACTCTAGTAAAATACAGCAAAGTGCAATAAATTTCACTTTATGGGTTTTACAGTTTAAAAACAGCCTCAGGCAGTCTGGTTACTGAGGGAACCTGGTTGGAGCAGTCTCCCAGGGTTGGTTTCTATATGCGGGGATCAATGGAGATGACCCCATACAGGTTAGCGGCCAGCCATTCAGGTAAGGTGGTACCTCCCGCTTGAACACCGCTGAAGGTATGATGTAAGTTCTGTGTCTACACCTGTAAAGCTGGCTTTAAACAGTGAAGAAAAAAAGCAATTAAAGTATAAAACACAAAGCTCCTTAGCTTCCCTGGGACAAGAATAAATGAACTTCATTAAAGACAGGAATTTAGTCACTGACTTATTACAAGATAGCTGACTGCTTCATAAGGTCCCTTGGCCGCTTTTTGTTTTTTGTTTTTATTTTTATTTATTTATTTTTTCAAGTGGTTTTGAACTTGGAGTAAATCAAACAACATTCCTTAAGGAAAACTCTTCCAACTGTACCTCAACCAAAATATTTTTATAATTTTCCCTGAGGTAGGCTTTCGTTTTTTCAATTGGACTTTAATTGACTGTTTTCCTTACCTTAATAAGTTATTAAGACTTGAGAAGTTCCCTAATTCTAACAAGGCCTGGTCACAAGAGCAATTTGGATCACGTGGGACCTCCCCCTAACCAGACTTCAACCAGCAAACTCTGATCCTACAGTTTCTTTATTTTTGTTATTCTTTAATCAACTAGGATTCATGTTGAGTCCTTGTAATGGACCCACTGTCTAAAGCCTTTTGCCTTTGTGTAATGATAAGACCCACTGGCATTTACTATTTGGCAGTCATGGTCAGAAGCACTTTATCTGTATTGCCTTTTTTCATTCTAAAAAACAGCCCATGACGTATAGCTTTATTCCAGCCCCTTTACAAAGAAGGACACCAATTTGCCCAGAGTTACAAAGCTTGCAAGTGGGAAAACCAGAATCAAACTCCACTTAACATCCTCCATAGGTGCTTGGATACTTTAAGCAAAGTAATATACAGCAGTTCTTCAAATAATACTGTTTTCCTTCAAGTCATTTTGTTATAACATTGATGGAAAACAGATTGGTTTGTTATAGGTCATTTGGCTTAAAGTTTCCTTTTTCAAGAACCTATGGACAATGTTAAGTGAGGACTTACCATACTCCCTTCTGGTGGGCGCCTGGATGGTAGACACAGTGTTCCCCATCAAAGCATTTAAGTGCATGACTTGATAAGTATGAGAGTTTTTCTTTTGTCCTGAGAAGGATGAAGTTGTTTTCGAAGACCATTAAGGAACACTTTATAGTCTCTACAGTTGGGATGGAGAGGGTAGGGTAAGAACCCAACCGTTGGTTCTAGGTTCACGAAAAGACTGGGAGACATTGCGCTTTGGGAACTGAGTGATGTCTTAAGCCCAAAAGAGGGGAAAATCCAGAATCAGGGTATCCCACTGCACTGGCAACTCCCTCCAACCCAAGACCACAGGCTCTCCCTCCTAAGAATGCATTGGCAGAAGCAGTTATGAAGCAAATGGCTTAAGTGGCCAGTAGATGTTCTCAACTATCTGTCCCCAGAGAGGCCTCAGGCACCCCCTCCCCATTCTCCATCTTCTATCCCAATTGTGTTTTATATTCCTTGGTGGTCCTCAGCACTGCTTAATATAAATATGCTTATCTTGTTTTCTTATCTCTCTTCTCACTAGAATGTCAGCTCCACAAAAGCAGGGATCTTATTTGTCTTGTTCATTTATCCCCAGTGCCTGGCATATGGTATAACCTTAATAAATATTTGTTGAGTAAATGAATAAAATGTAGACAGGAGATGTACCTGGAAGCCCCAGAAATAATTCAGAGGTGTTCACTTGTGGTGGGGGAGGGTGATTAAATGTGCTGAGATGGAAGCCACCAAGTAAGAACTAAGAGGCATCATCATTTTGAACTGGTGAAGTCTTGAAAAGTTTTGTTACAAATAAAGTTTCAATATAAGCATCACCACTGCCCTTTTACAAATGAGAAAGCAAAGGCTCATACAAATTAAATAAATTTACTTGCCCATGGTCCCACAGACAATATGTGGAAGAACAGGAATTTGTGACTCCATGTAGCTGTTTCTATAGCTCATGCTATTTCCACTCCACCTCATTAGTGAACCACTGGGGCCTGTCTTCTATCTATGAGGTGGACGGAGGGGAAGAGACAACATGGGCTTACGGCTCTCAAAGAACAGCTGCAACATATCTTTTATTTTGACAGCACTATGCAGGGCCAAAATTAAAACAAAACAAAACAAAATAAAAACAAACACAGCCAAAGTTCATGGCCTTTGTCTGCCAAGGCACAGCCAAAACAAAAGGGAGATCTCTTTGATGTAGGTGAACTAAAATGATCTCTTCATGGCCAGCTTAGGACCTAAAACTGTTTATAAGCTGCAGTTACACAAAAGTGACATTGAGCTATCCTTTTTCATGGACCACATAACTCTCTAGGTACCACAGCATGGGAACGATAATGTCACAAAGGAAGAGACTGTCGTGTTAAACGTGTGAGGTCTTCTTATGTAAAGCTAGCTTATTTTCATTGTGGTTGACAATTATAGGATTTGTTGCTTTCACTGTCCTTGAAATATCTTTTCAAACAGCAGTGGTGGAGTCTTTGCCCCATCCCTGTTCCTTCACAACTCCCAAGAAAGTTCTGAACTTTATTTTGCCAAGTGCAAAGAGAGTCAATGAGTAGTCAATGGTTACAACTAATCAATATATTCTCCCCAATTCAATTTCAACAATGGAGAATAAAGTGACTTTTAAAAAAAGACCAAAGGGGAATTCTGTTAAGAACATTTCAGGAAATATATAAAGTAGGGATTAAAATGACATCTTCTGTCTTTTGCTAAGAGATTTCATTTCTAAGGGCCGGGCGCAGTGGCTCACGCCTGTAATCCGAGCACTTTGGGAGGCCGAGGTGGGTGTATCACCTGAGGTCAAGAGTTCAAGACGAGCCTGGCCAACATGGTGAAATCCCATCTTAAAAAAAAAAAAAAGAGAGAGAGAGAGATTTCATTTCTATAAACAATTCTTAGAAAAATAATACTAAATGCAGAAGTGCTATGCAAAAAGCTCTTTGTTGAAACAGTACTTTTGATCATGGGAAATTGGAGAAAACCTAGGCAGCTACAGCAGGTAAAACGGCATGTAAGTTATAGTTACATTCATACTGGAAATATGAGGCAATAATCAAAAGATTATGAAATAACGTAAGGAATTGCTTATGCTTTAGTGCAAAGTGGGAAAAAGTAGAAAACAAAAATGAGTATTTGGTATCAGAGTAACTATTAAAAAGTAAGAAAATATACCAAAATGTTTAAAGGTCTAGATTTATATGACAGAATTAGAGATTATTTTTCTTTCCTCTTTTGGCTGATGTAAATTTTTCAGGTATGTTTTATGTTTATATAAGGAAAACATCCTGATACACTTTATTTTTTTAGCTTTGTTTTTAAAATAAAAATTTCCAACCCTGTTGTAGGAAAATAAATTCATATCAAATAATTTCTATTTGTTGATGAATGTAACTTCCAGTCTGCATGAGATGAATCACCCAGCCTCTTTTAAAGCATTGGGTCTGAACTGGAAAGTCACCTCTGACTATCCCTGAGAGAATCAAGTGCTGTTTCAGAAGTATCCTGGTGCCATGAGAAAATGGGGATGAACAGACCACAGTTCTTTTTATATCTGAGTCCTGTTAGCATCACTAACTGAGAGATCGCACTCAGTGTGGAAGCTGGAATTCTGAGGTCATTCTCAAAATTCATGGCTCCTGGTATACACACTCCTTCTCTCATTACTCAGTCAACACTAATTTAAGTGTTGCTTTGAAAGGGTTTTGCAGATGTAATTGAGGCCTCAAATTAGTGAATGTTAAGATACAAAAAATGTCCGGTGACTCAATCTAATTATATGAACCCTTTAAATTCAGGTCTAGAGGTCAGCATCAGGGAATCCAGAGATTCCAAGCACAAGAAAGATTTGACGCCTCCTTGGGGACTTGGAGATGGAAGGGGCCATGAGGCAAGGAATATAGACAACTGTAAAGGTGAAAGTGATTGACAGCCAATAAGGAAAGAGGTACGAACCTCCAGGCTACAACCTCAAGGGACAGAATTCAGCCAACGGCCCGAATAAGTTTAGAAATGGATTTTTCCTCAGTCTCCAAATAAGAGCCCATTCTGGCCTCTGCACCAGTGAAAATAGTAATAATCTCTGTCTCAAAATGACAGGTGAGTCTAAGCAGGTGACCCAGACACATGCTGCTGGTCTTCTGAGCTCCAGGAGAAATGCACATTGAAGCTGCTAAGCTTGTGGCAGGCAATATGTTACTCAGCAACAGAAAATTAATACACTTGGTATAGAATATTCATTGTGAGTTTAGGAATTTTTGAGCTCTATAAACAGGGAACACTTTTATCTTACTCTCACTCCCAACTCATTTCCCAGATGCATTATCACTTCAGAACATTCTGCAGGGTATTGGCAATGATTTTTCTCCTTTAGAGATCCTTTATTAAGTTAGAGAAGAAATAGTGGTCATAATAATAATAAATAGATAACATTCAGAGAGCATTTATCATGTGTTAGCATTTTGCTAAACACTTTATCTGCATTCTCCCATATAATTCCCAGAATGGTCATTTTAAGACAGAAATTATTACTATTTTCATTTTGTGTTTTAGGGATTAGAGAATTGCAGACATGTATAAATCTTTATATATAAACCTGTGATATTGTGATATAATGGGAAATATATATTTTGTCTCTGCCCCTGGTTCCTGGCACAAAGCTGCTAAAACTTTTGCAGTTTCCTAATAGGGGTGCTAGGTATATCTTTGGTTCTAATATTTGGCAATTGATTCCAGTTCCTGACGTGGTACTCCTAATCCCTTAGAATGTCCTGAGTGGTACATGTGTCTCTTGTTCTAAGGAAGTGACTTTTGATAAACTACTGGATTGGGGTTGATCACAAGAAAGACCAAGCAATGATTAGAAGCTTGGAACTTTCAGGCTCAGCCCCTATCCTCCAGGAAGCAGAGAGGGGCTGGAGATTAAGTTAAGAATCAATCTAGCCTATGTGATGAATTCCCTGAGTTTAGAGAGATGCAAGGTTGCTAAACATGTGGAGGTGCTAGGAGGGTGGTACCCTGGAGAGATCATGGAAGTGCCCATTTCCCCATACCTTGCCCTATACATCTCATCCATCTGATTGTTAGTCTGTATCCTTAGTAATATTTTTTCTGATAAAATGGCAAGAATAAGTACAGTGTTTCCCTGAATCCTATGAGCCACTCTAGCTAATTAAGCAAACCTGAGGGGTTCTGGGAGCCACCAATTCATAGCCAGTCAGTCAGAAGTTCTAGAGGCCTGTAGTTGTGATTAGCATCTGGAGTGGGGGGCAGTCTTGTGGTGCTGAGCCCTCACCCTGTGAGATCTGACTTCAACTCCAGGTAGATATTGTCAGAATAAAGTTAAATTGTAGGACACCCCATTGGTGTCCACTGGAGAATTGTTTGCTGTGTAGGGGGGAAAAATCCCAAAAATCTGGTGTCAAAAGTGTTTTATGTTTTGTTGAGAATATATTAGAAGAAAACAGTTGCTTAGTTCATTTGTTGTTTGTTTGTTTACTACCATATAGAACCAAAATCCAAATCTGTCTGATCATAAGCCCATTTGCCTGGTGGAAAGTTGTGGATGGTGCTCAGAGTTCACTGTTCTCTCTCCATTTCATATGCTCAGGTGTGTTGCTGAACATAAGATGCTGGGAAACTGAAAGGAATACATAAGAGAGATAGCAACAATTAAAAAATGCAGAATAAGGTTGCTTTGAAATGAAAGTTGACAACCAATGAAATAGATTTCTTAAAAATTATTTTTCATAGAAGAACAGATAATGGAATTACATACTTAAATAATTGTCTGGGCTTGGTTTACTGAGATTTGTCAACTGTAGTTTGTATTTTTTATTTAAAAATCTATCAGGGAAGTTTATTTGAGGTACATTAAGAACCAACTACGTAAATAGAAATTACAGACTCCCTCAAGAGGGACATAATCACCTGATTCTTTTTATTAAATTCCGGTAGCATAAAGATTTAGAAAGCCAAGAAATAAATTCTGTAGGACAAAGTAGGTCATATCTATTCTATAACCATTAAGAATTATTGACAACTATTATCAACTATGAGCAACAGGGTTATGAATCTCAGGCCAAGTATAAAGAGCTCACTCCAAAGCAGCACTGTCCAACAGAAATGTAACACAGGATGCATATGTAATTATAAATTTTCTAGTAACCACATTACAAAAGCAAAATGAAACGGGTGAAATAAATTTTAATACTATATCTAATTTAACTCAATACATCCAAAATACTATCATTTCAACATGTAATTAACATAAAAATGTTGAGATATTTTGTATTCTTTTTCATACTGTGTTCAAAATTTAGTGTGTATTTTATATTTAATAATATTTCAGTTTAAACTAACCACTTTTTTTTTCTTTTCTGTAACTTTTTAATTTAATTCTATTTTAATTACTTTAAGTTCTGGGATACATGTGGTGAACATTCAGGTTTGTTACATAAGTATACATGTGCCATGGTGGTTTGCTACACCTAGCAACCCATCATCAAGGTTTTGAGCCCTGCATGCATAAGATATTTGTCCTAATGCTCTCCCTCCCCTTTCCCCTCATCCCCCAACAGGCCCCAGTGTGTGATGTTCCCCTCCCCGTGTCCATGTGTTCTCACTGTTCAACTCCCACTTATGAGTGAGAACATTCGGTGTTTGGTTTTTCTCTTCCTGTGTTAATTTGCTGAGAATGATGGTTTCCAGCTTCATCCATGTCCCTGCAAAGGACATGAACTCATTCTTTTTTATGGCTGCATAGTATTCCATTGTATATATATGTGCCACATTTTCTTTATCCAGTCTGTTATTGATAAAAATTTGAGTTGGTTCCAACTCTTTACTATTGTAAATAGTGCTACAATAAACATATATGTGCATATGTCTTTATAATAGAATGCTTTGTAATCCTTTGGGTATATACCCAATAATAGGATTGCTGGGTCAAATGGTATGTCTGGTTCTAGATCCTTGAGAAATCTCCACACTGTCTACCACAATGGTTGAACTAATTTACACTCCCACCAACAGTGTAAAAGCATTCCTATTTTTCTGCATCCTCGCCAGATCTGTGGTTTCCAGACTTATTTATTTATTTATTTTTTTTTTTGAGACAGAGTCTTGTTCTATCTCCCAGGCTGGAGGGCAATGGCACAATCTTGGCTCACTGCAACCGCTGCCCCCAGGCTCAAGTGATTCTTCTACCTCAGCCTCTCGAGTAGCTGGGACTACAAGTACATACCACTATGCCAGGCTAAATTTTTGTATTTTTAGTAGTGACAGGGTTTCACTGTGTTAGCCAGGATGATCTCAATCTCCTCACCTGTAATCTGTCCACCTCGGTCTCCCAAAGTGTTGGGGCTATAGGCATGAGCCACCATGCGCAGACATTTCTAGACTTTTTAACGATCACCATTCTAACTGGTGTGAGATGGTATCTCGTTTTGATTTGCATTTCTCTAATGACTAGTGATGATGAGTTTTTCATGTTTGTTGGTCACATAAATGTCTTCTTTTGAGAAATGTCTGTTCACATCCTTCACCCACTTTTTAATGGGGTTGTTTTTTTCTTGTAAATTTGTAAATTTGGTGCCAGTACCAGTACAAGTTCCTTGTAGATTCTGGATATTAGACCCTTGTCAGATGGAGAGATTGCAAAAATCTTCTCCCATTCTGTAGATTGCCTGTTCACTCTGATGATAGTTTCTTTGAGCAGAAGCTCTTTAGTTTAATTAGATCCCATTTGTCAATTTTGGTTTTTGTTGCCATTGCTTTTGGTGTTTTAGTCATGTAGTCTTTGCCCATGCCTATGTCCTGAATGGTATTACCTAGGTTTTCTTCTAGGATTTTTGTGGTTTTAGATTTTATGTTTAAGTCTTTAATCCATCTTGAGTTAATTTCTGTATAAGATGTAAGGAAGAAGTCCAGTTTCGGTTTTCTGCGTATAGCTAGCGAGTTTTCCCAGCACCATTTATTAAATAGGGAACCCTTTCCCCATTGTTTGTTTTTGTCTGGTTTATAGAAGATCAGATGGTTGTAGATGCGTATTATTATTTCTGAGGCCTCTGTTCTGTTTTATTGGTCTATACATCTGTTTTTGGTGCCAGTACCATGCTGCCTTGGTTACTATAGCCTTGTCATATAGTTTGCAGTCAGGTAACATGATGCCTCCAGCTTTTTCTTTTTGCTTAGGATTGTCTTGGCTATACTGGCTCTTTTTTTGGTTCCATATGAAACTTAAGGTAGTTTTTTCTAGTTCTGTGAAGAAATTCAATGGTAGCTTGATGAGAATAGCATTGAATCTACAAATTACTTTGGGCAGTATGGCCATTTTCACAATATTGATTCTTCCTATCCATGAGCATGAAATTTTTTTCCATTTTTTTGTGTGTACTCTTATTTCCTTGAGCAGTGGTTTGTAGTTCTCCTTGAAGAGGTCCTTCATGTCCCTTGTAAGCTGTATTCCTAGGTATTTCATTCTGTTTGTAGTAATTGTGAATGGGAGTTCACTCATGATTTGATTTGCTGCTTGTCTATTATTGGTAAGTGCTCTATACCCACACATGGCTACTGGCTCTCACAATATTCAACAGCACAGTTCTAAAGTTTATTCTCATTGGAAGCAATGTCATACACAATCAGGCAAAAGTTGAAATTGATTCTAGAGGATGGAGATCTTACTTTTTTATGTATAAAGCACAGTATACAAAAATGTATATAGTTTATCTGTAGTATTAAAATTTCATGGCAAGTATATTAGTCAAGAGTTCTTTAGAGAAACAGAGCCAATAGGACATTCATATAAATTTAAATTATATGTAAGTATATATACAGAATTTACTTTCTTTGGTTTTCAAAATCTCATATATTTACATATATACATATATATTTCATATATTTGAAATTTTAATACCATGATAAAATATATATCTTTTTTATGTACTGTATATAATCTTTCTTGCTTTATATATAAAATACATATATATATATAGTGAGTAAGACTTCCCTACTCTCTAGAATCAATTTCAACTTTTAACCGTTTGTGTACAACACCATCCCCAAAGAGAATGAACATTTTAGAACTATCTTATCCAATACAATGAGAACTAATAGGCACATGTGGCTATAGAGCACTTGAAACGTTACCACTTTGAACTGAAACATTATATAAATATAAAATACTACATTTTGAAGACTTTTAGTATGAAAAATAATACAAAATATCTCATATATATATATAGAGAGAGAGAGAGATGGAGATTTATTATAAAAAATCCATTGGCTCATCATGGAGGGTAGCAAGTCCAAAATTCACAAAGCTGCTGTCCCAGTTCATGTTTGAAGGCCCACAGCCTATAGTAGAATCAGAAACAGCCAAAGTCCCGTTTAAAGGACTTCGGGCAGGAGAATTCTGTCTGCCTGAAGGGGGTAGGGTTAGCTTTTTGTTCAGTTCAGGCCTTCACTGATTGGATGAGGCCCACCCACATCAGGGAAGACAATCTGCTTCACAGATTTAAATGTTAATCTTGTCCAAATAGACCCTCATAGAGAAACACCCAAAATAACATTTGACCAAATATCTAGGCACATTGTGGTTCAGTCAAGTTGGCACATAAAATTAACCATCACAGGGTGATTACGAAAAAAAAGTCTAAAAGACTCCTTAGTGGGTGGGAGAAGTGGTTGAAGAATGCTATTCTAGAGAGACCCACTACATGACTGAGGGCTGACCCTTACTGTTTTGAAGAGACAAAATGCTGTAGAAAGCAGCTGAAGCTATAGCAAAGCACAGAAGCCAAGATTTTAGTCCCCAGAACTGTGCCGTCCAGTGTGGTCACCACTATTCTAAGTGGCAATTTAAATGTAAATTGAATTAAAATAATAATAAATGTAGCACTAGCCACATTTCAAGTGGCTCAATAACTCCATGTGGCTAGTGGCTACCATATCCTACAACATGTGGAGAATTTTCATCATCGCAGAAAGTTCTACTGGAGTGCTGCCCTTGGGTGTGGTGAGTCAGAAATCAAACCCTATTTCTGCCAAATTGCTATGTGTAAAACCTTGGGCAGGTTACTATACCTTTCTTTGTCTCTTTGTCTTTACCTGTAACATGAAATAACAATGAAAGCAGGTACTCATATACCTGCTTTAGAAAGCTATGTGAGTAGTCAATGAGTTAATGCATGTAAAAAGCCTAGTACAGGGCCTGAGATACAACTAAATATTTCAGAAATGGCAGCTATTATTTCAGTCATCTTCTTCCTGTCAAGTGTTTTTTTTTTTTGTATCATTTAATATTTGCAGTATTACTGAACCTGAAAAAATAGGAAATAAAACATCCACTCAAATAACTTAATTTTGCTCCTTAGATAACATTAGCTTGAAATAATCTCAATCATTACTTAAGATGTGATCTTGGTAACTCCATTATCATAGTATTTAAAATATCATTTTTATTTCACACTGTTTGTATGACAGAATACTTGACCTCATCAAAATTTTAATTAATGCCTCAAATACAGATCTACTATAATTTCATCAGTATCAAAATGTAGCTGTTATAATGTCAAGAAATCAAATTGCACTAATCTGTGGTATTTATTCACTCACACAGAAATGGCACTGGACCTGGTGAGACCATTGGCAAATGTCCTGTGGGAGGTAGCTGCTTTCTATTCTTTCAGCATTGCCCACATTGGTCACTTTATATAATCTAATTCAGAGCTTCTGCCCTTGTTTTCTTCTCCGCCTGGTCACTTTTGCAATGGGTATAAACCTTGGTATTTCTCATTACAAACCCCAAGCAACTCACCATCTCAGTTGGTATGCATTGCTTATAAAGTGCCACACCAATGAATATACCAGTTTCATTCCCGCATTTGGATACCTGGTGAAAATCAGAATTTCTGCGTGTGGCCCACAGTGATCAGAATATGTCTGGCTTCTGACCAGCTAAGTTCACATATAGTCCGATTATTTAAAAATCTACCCAGAGATGCTTCTCCAGGAGAATGGGTGGTAGTGACATATCTAGCAGTAAAGAAAGTTTCTCAAATTTCAAATTCTATTTGATACAAAAATAGGTTTTATTTGTTTAAAGTAAATGTCAGGCACTGTTGGTTAAAGCAATTCTACAAATGAAATGTGGCAAGACGCAATATCTCCCTTAAGCAGTGGCTGCAAATCAGAATACATTTATAGTTAGTAAAAACTGGGAAAAAAAAAAAGCTTATGGGCAATGAGTATTCCATCTGCTTGTTTCAGGCCTGGAGAATATTTATTGCATAGAGCTTGAGCTGCTATTTTAGTTACACTTTGGATTTAGATAAACTTTTTACATAAGATATCCTAGCTGCTTGTGTAGTTTGATGGGTTTCTGTGATTTCCAAACTTATTTTTTTCCATATGTAATATTGAGCAGAACACAAACATATATTTAAAGTAGATGAAAGTGGAACTGTTCTGGTTAGAAACAAGATGGGTGCCCTCCTTCCTTCCTCATCTCAACCACCACCTTCCATCCAAATTGCTCAGTGTCCTAAGGCTCTTTCATATTACAAGTTTGGAGCATATTTCTACATCCTACCACTAGACAATCTTGCGTAAAATCTCTGAGGAAAAAAAAAGTAAAACCTAGGGCTACGCAGAATTTTGTTTGAAGAGATTTTATTGAAATAGTATTGAGGGGTATTTACCATGGAATGAACTATTCAACTTACGTTATTTTATGGAGCACACTCTCACTAGCTAGAGGTCCTCTTTAGGGGGGATAAAAGCTAGAAATCTGGGGCCCAGAGATCTGAGTTCCGGTCCTGAACCCCACTCATCAGCTGGGTGTTCTTTGCCATGTCATTTAACTTCTAGCCTGTTTCCAGTTTGACTTCTTCATCTGTAAAATGAAAGATTGAAATAGGTAAACACACTCTTGTTGCCAGGAGTTAAGTTCTATGACGCCATGATTCGAAACCAAGACACACACAGAGAATTCAAGCTAAGTGAGTAGGGGATATAAATACCAAGTGAATATTGGTAATTTCATATGGTTCAACCTCTAGTCACCTCGAAAAATACAGGTAGTTACATACTGAACATGCATATATATTACAACACTGTAATTTAAGAGTGTATTATATAGAACACAGTAGAAATTCAAGAAAGAGAAAAGGGGAAATTATGGAAAATTTATCTTGAGTCATCTATCAATAACTTTTTCAGGGAATTAAAAGTAAGTTCTGAGATATGTAGCATAACGTGTCCAAGATGCGACATCCCCAAGTCATTTTCTCTGTCGTCTATGGTAAGCCAAGGAATGGTAATAGGAGCCTGTGTTAATTCTATCTGAAAACACCATCTGGTTCTAAGCACTTATCTAGGCCATGGATGTCACAGCCTAGATGTGGTCACCATGATATTCAAAGGTCAAAGAGGGGTCTAATTACATGCCCCAGTACTTAAAGGGCAGAGCCACCAGAGCATGAAGATAATCACTCAGGCCAAACAAGACCCATTTATAATTTTAATTATCAGTGAATCAGACAACTCTATCAAATACCAATTATTTGGCTGTTGCTGAAAATAACTGTCTTGTCTTGTTAGTCTCTAGAATAACCCCTTGAGGGAAGTTGAAATGTTCCCCTTAATGTAAATATTTGATAAAATCCATCAAGCAGAATTAGACTCATTTAATGACACTCTGTATTGGTGGTTTATTTTATGTATTGTAAAGGAACTTCCAATATAGGAAGAATGCGGTTGAAAGCCTGTTAACACCGTCGCCATTACCAGCCAGGAATGTGTCTTGGGAGCACAAGGCAGCTTCTACTTCAGAGCTCGCTTTATTTTTTTTTTTTCCATTAAAAGAAATAGTTCACCTCACAACTCAGTACAACTTTATTTAGGGTCTTATTTATCATAGTCATTTGATGATAAACATTTTTGCTTCTGGGTACTCGGCCTATACATTAGAAAAGGCACAAAGCCTCCTCTCAAGAGTTTGCAGCCTACATATGTCCGTGTTCAGAAAAAAATGAATACATGCTAAAGAAAAATTTAATTCAGCCTAGAAACAATTTATTTTTCTTTAATTATAAGATTATGTTTTGCATAAAGAATCCAAGAAATGTTCCACAAATGATTAATCTTAATGTTAAGCAGTGGTCACCCTGAGCACTCTATTAAATGAACCATATGAATCTGCCTAGTCAATAACTGTGGAAAATCATTAATTCTGTATAGTTTAACCTAACAGCAGCATCTGGGAAAAAAACAATAAAAGAATATCCAGACTGTCCACATTTTTAGAAATCGACTATTTTGAAAACGAGTATCTTTGAATAAATTATTTTTCAATGTGTCCAGGGCTGTCACTTTGAGATCTGCCTTCTTGTGAGTGGCTCTCACAGACAAGCATGAGCTCCACTTTCTGCTGTCATCATTTCTTCCCTTTGCTTTTTTACCTGCAGCAATTAAGACACAAGTAATACATTATCTGCACTGCTTTGATATTTCCATTTCATTTGCAACTTCAGCGCTCCTCAGTCATTTTTGACACTCTTATAATTTTTATCTGCAATTATGCTTTCATTATCTTCCTTCCTGATATTTTAGATGTCCAATAAGCCTCTCAATTTCCTTAATTACCAAGTAACCTTCCTTCCCCATGCCGAGGGCTATTTTTATTCCTACAATATTTATTACTAATTGGCACCCACACACTTTTATACTTATAATAATTTTTCTGTTCTGCCCTTTATTTACCCTCTGTTTCTCTCTTTGAGAAACATTTGACCCTCCTTGGTAATACTCGATGCTAGTTCTTGTGAGTGGCAATATGATATCAGTTTTCCTTGAACATAGTTTGAGGTCTTACTCTAAATTTACAAGTGTCATTTTATACTTCTTGAATAGTTGCTCCAGCTTCCCTCCCTCCCTCCCTTCCTCCCTCCTTCCCTCCTTCCCTCCTTCCCTCCTTCCTTCCTTCCTTCCCTCCTTCCCTCCTTCCCTCCTTCCTTCCCTCCTTCCCTCCTTCCCTCCTTCCTTCCTTCCCTCCTTCCCTCCTTCCCTCCTTCCTTCCTTCCCTCCTTCCCTCCTTCCCTCCTTCCTTCCTTCCTTCCCTCCTTCCCTCCTTCCCTCCTTCCCTCCTTCCTTCCTTCTTCCCTTCTTCCTTCTTTCTTCTTTCCTTCCTTTCTCAGCAAATATCATCATACCAATCACAGGTCCTGCACCAGAGTCATAAGTGGTTCCTATGTGCTGCTACTTGGTCTTGCAGTTCTTTCATTTACCATTCAAATATTTTGCACTTTGCCTTCTGACCTTGGAACAAAGAGTTTGTAGCTTGGGACACACAGAAGCATTAACATTAATTCACTGTGCATTTGGGGCATGTCTCAGAAATGCTGTCTCAATTACAAGTTCGTGCTGTCAATTATTTCTTCCTATGAGTAGAAAGTAGACTTTTGTATGGTACCTTCTACATTATTCAAAATTAAATGGATATTAGATGCTGGATGTGAGTCACCAGAACTTGACCTTTTAGGAAAAGTAACACTACCTTTAAAATACTTATCTTTTGGGGCTGGACACAGTAGTTCATGCCTATAATTCCAGCACTGTGGGAGGCTAAGGCAGGAGGATCACTTGAGCCCAGGAGTTCTTGGCTGAAGTGAACTATGGTCACACCACTGCACTCCAGCCTGGACAACAGAGCGAGACCCTGTCCCTGTCTCTTTCTTTCTCTTTCAATCTCAATCTCTCTGCCTCTGTCTCTCTGTCTCTCTCTATCTTTCTCTCTCACTCTCTCTCTATATATATGTATTCAATTAAATGAGAAATATTAATTGCAGATATATCAGACAATGTCGATGAAAAATGAAAATAAAAACATCTGTACTACCTCAGAGATAACTACTATGAAACATATTCTTGAATGTTTTTTAGAAGCCTTTGTTTTAACTAACCAAGAAGGCTTCCCTCTGCACTTTTCCACTTTACAATTTATATTTATGTTTCTTTCCTGAAGAAAGGTTTATTATTTTCTCAAGGGGCTTATGATATGTTTTTGCTTTTTCTTTCATCCAAGAAGTCTAAATTTTAATTTCCCTATTCCTCAGAATAACTTTCTCCCAAATTCTGTAAATATATTCACTTTTCATTCAGTAAAACAAGTTTCTCTGTTGGCTTTTCTTTCTCTCTTCTGCACTACGCCCAAAACTAACATCCGTGGGTATTCTGCGATCCCTCTATTTTAGATGAAAGTTTTGATTTCACACATTATTAAGTCAGAGATTGAAAACCATGTCCTGTGCTAGGGACAGAATGAAGGACAACCAGTGATTACAATGAGGTATCTGCTTTGCAAGTCAAGCGTTTGCCCCAAAGCTGTGTGAATGGGAAATCTAGCAGGCTTGAGTCCAGTAAAAGAACACTTAAACTAAAAGTATATTATCCGAAAGTGCACATTTTTATTTAAGTCAGGGTAAAGCAGAATGAATCATAATAGGTCAATAATAATGACTTATGGCTTCCTTCATATGGCACATTTACAATAAATGGTAATTTACCATTAAAGAGAGATATATTTCTTTTGTGTGTGTGTGCAAGAAAAATTAGCATTAGTCATACTGAGAAAGAACAGGTTTTCCATTCCTACATTTAGGATTTTATTCAGTTATTCAGGCTTAGAATATCATATGCAAACCACTTTCTCCCAGGTTCCCCCCTCCTGATTCTCATTTAGAAAATACAGGAAGGATTAAAATGTAACCATTTATGACATCATTTCAACTGTACAATGATGGACTGCAGATCCATTCAGTGGAGCCATTCGGAATGTATTTCATGTTCCAGTCATTAGACTTGCTACATAAGTTCAGACGTGGAATTGTATAGGTAGAGAAAGAGAAAGGTAATATCTGTAGGAGATTGTATATAAATAAAAGAAATATATGCATATAATTCAGGCTCTTAGCTATTACCCTGATGTTTTAGTATCCTTTGCACTTGCATTCCTCCCTCCTTCCCTTCTTCCCTTCTTTCCTTCTTTCCTTCCATCTACGTAATACATGCTGATGCTTTACCTGAGGTATTAACTCTGTTAATTGACAAAATTATGGCCACTATTATTTTCACCAATAAAGATCTCAGACTTGGACTACCCTGGCAACAAGTGATTGGTTCTAATGTGTTTGGTATATAACCCCACTTTCACTCTCCGGGAAAAGAAGAATGTATAAGGTAGACTACAAAAATATAATTCTAAAAGTTCAATCTTTCTACCCACCTTTTGAATATCTGAATAAAACTCTCCTCCAGCTCAGAAAGATGCCAGATTAAATTATAGAGAACATCCTAACACTTTAAAATCTGCATGTTTAATGTCTGAGGTCTATAAACTGGCTCACAATAACTTGATTAGAGAAAAGTCTTGAGTAATTGGATGAAGTCAGGCACAGAAGATTTGCCCAATAATCGGTGAATCTCGGGCTCCTAGCTCTGCTGGTTCCATACTGCTTTTCTCTCCGTCCAAATGGCCTTTTCAAAACTGAAGCTTCCAAAAAAAAATATCAAATCCTTGAAACTGAGCTAATTTCATAAGCTTTTTGAAAGTAGATTGGATTTAACAGGGCTGTGCTTTTGGAAATGAATGGTTGATATAAATCAGAGGTAGTGGAAAGGTAACGTTTATCTGATTTGATTTAGCAGCAATCTGGTCCAGATGGCAACGCAGAATTTAAAGATATTGAAATATATGGTTGCAGCTGGAGACTGTATAAACCTAAATATAAATAATTCAGATGTGCTTACGCGTTTAACAATGTCAGTTTTAAATAGAGATAAGAGCCAAGACTTTAGGCTCACATTTGAAAATGGGAAAAAGACTAAATGCAGGTGCTCTTATGTATGTGACCATATTTTAATGCCTAATTTAGCTCCAATCTGAAAATGAAGGTGGAGTCCATCAGATGTATCTGTCTGGTCTAAGAGCATGAAGCACGTGTTAGCATAAAGTTAAATCTGGAATATCAGAAGCAAAATGTCTGATAAAACTGTGTACAATGAACACCTGATTGACTGGGACTTGGAAAGATACAACCTTTCTCTCCATGCTAGGATCACAGACCTATCTTTTAAAAAGGAAAAAAAGGAAAGCAAGAAAAGAAGAAAAGAAAGAAAGAAGGAAGGAAGGAAAGAAAGAAAGAAAGAAAGAAAGAAAGAAAGAAAGAAAGAAAGAAAGAAAGAAAAAGAAAAAATGGAAATATATCAGCTTGAGCCAACAAAGGTTTGACACCATTCTGAAAGGAGATTGGAAAAAAGTCCCAGGGTGCCAGAATGATGAGAAGAGTTTCTAGAGTTTAGCATATGACTTCTTCTACCATTCAGAAAGAACTTTGAGTTTAAAGACTTGAGTTCAAATTCTGACTGTCACTTGACAGCTCTGTGGCCGTGTCCAAGGACACACAGGAGATAATCATCCACGCCTCCTAGGGAGCCATGAGGTCTTCTTGAATCAGAAGTATTTAGACCTGACTCTTCCGCTTTGACCGTACTTCTCTTTTCTGTCTCTTTCCTTTTCTTTCTTCTAATATATTATCCATTAGACCTCAGAGCCAGGGTTGGACTGAGACTATGGGCTGAACTGGGGCCTTCCAGAGATTCAGTCACTCTTTCTCAAGTCAATCCTGCACACCTTCACTTCTCAAGGGCAATCCCTTAACATGTTATTTGGGCTCTGTCTCTTCATTCTGCTTCCTTAACCAAGGGCCCACTGATAGGACCCTCAAAATGATGACCTGATACTTGGCAAGATCTTTAAAATTAGGGATAAAAGAAAAAAGTGATGCCTGTAGAAAATATTGCAAATGAAAAATTAACAAGTGTGTATAGGCTGTCTGAGGAGTGGGGAGGGCTGATGAAGAAGTAGTGAAACATCAAAGATGACTCCAGGATTCACACTTGGGTCTGACTAAACCTCACACCTAGAATCAAAGACCTGGCTTGAAAAGGAAGAGCTACTTGGGAGATTAAGTGACTTGACAAAGGCCACAGAGCTAATTATAGTTTGGCTTAGAGAAAAGGGCTCTTGGCTTCTGACAGAGAGTCTGCTCATTCTATCTCCACAGAAACATTGGATGAAAAAGCTTACTAAAGCCACAGGGAAAGCAAACTTGATCTAGAAGATTTTCATAATTAAAAATAAGTCTATGGGAGGATGATGGAACCTTGCCATGCTTTCTAAAATAGATCAATGTCATCATTTTTCCTGGAGACTATTTTAAGAGGAGGAACAGGAAAATTTAAAAAAATGTATGGCAGGAGGAGGGTCAGGAAGTCTGGACAGAGGAGTACTCATCCTGACACACCTAACATCGCCTCAATGCTTGAAATCTTTTTTACGGTTATTTTAAATTAAAGGTTTGATTTCGTTAGGAATATTCTTGAAATGTCAGCCTTCATCTCACCTGCCCATCACAGATGGTTCACAGCCCTGTCTCATTCCCACAAGCAGAGCCCAACCTCACCAGCCAGCAGAAGAAAACAGTGCTCTTTCTTGTATCACATGCCCTAAGGCAGTGAAAATGAATCATGCCTTTATATCAGTGTCTTACAATGCATTCTGACTCACCCCTGTACTTCTCTTGTAAGTCCATGGAGCTGTACTCTGTGGCAATTATTCACTTACATGCTCTGCTATGAGTAGGAAGCAGAAGGAAGGCTCTTAACCATCTTCGTATTACCAGACCTTAATACAGAACCTGAAACAATGTAGTCACACTCTAAATGTTCATTGAACAATATAATGGCAACTGCTTACATCTGCTTAACAATTTAGTAATTCATTCATTTATTCATTTGTTTATTCAAATATGCATCCCCTGAGTGCTCTAGTATTGGGATGACTACAGGGATTATGGCACAACCCTACTCTTGAGAAGCATGTAAAATCTTTCATTGAGACAGTTTAAAAAGCAATGTCAGTAGAGTGTAAAAAGTGTTGTGACAATAAAAGTGCAAGGGGGTCTATGTGGGAGGACACAGACAGGTATCTGGTTCACTGTTAGGGACAAGGAAGCCTTATCTGAGGAAGTCATAACTGGTCTAAGACACAAAAGACTGGAAGGAAAGGAAAAAGGAAAAGAAAGGAAAGGAAAGGAAAAGTGCGTAGTGATTAACAGGTGGCAAGATAGTGAAAAAGACATTACAGGTGTTACAGGTAAAGGTGGAAAGGCAAGAGTACAACATAGGAACTGTCTGGCCTTCCGTTTTCTTTCTTTTTTTTTAAATTTATTTGTTTAACGTTAGGTGCATACTATATCTGGCATTTCTCCTCATGTTATCCCTCCCTACCCTCCCTCCCTACTCCACCTCCCCGCTGTCTCTCCCCTACCTCCCCCAACTGTCCCCTGTGTGTGATGCTCCTCTCCCTGAGTCCATGTCTCGTCCATTTTCAAAATGACTATCACTCCCATGAGCTCATTTGACCCTCATGGTCACTCTCTGGGATAGACAGTGTTTTTTGAGGGGAGGGGTAAGTTAATTGTTGTGTCTACTTTACAAGTGAGGAAAGAAAGACCCAGACTCAGAGAGCTTGAATAACTAGTTCAGGTCACACTTGCCGGGATCTTCTGGCTCCAATCTCTGTGCTCACTCTACCATATCACAGTGAAAATCATTTAGGCCTTACTTGATTCCTGAGGTCTATGATTTCTGAGTGAGCCAGGGCTTCAGGCTGGCCCCTGGGCTTGAAGGCCATGCTGTCTCCGTGCTTGGGATAGTGGTGACCTCGTTCAGCTCTGTGGCCTCTGGCCTTTGCCTAAGCACACAGATGTCCAGAGGCTTTAACTTCAAAGACATGCCAAGCCAACCCCTAGAGGCTCCAGCAACCTGTGGCTTCTTCTGGAATCCACACTCTTTGTGCCAGCAACTTCAACTGCCAAGTGAGAAACAACTTGCTCCTGAGCCTGTGCTAAGGCACTTTCAATAAAGGCCCTTGGGAAACAAGAATTGTTTTGGGATCAAGTTGTCACCTATGCTGAGCTGCCCCATCAGGACAGCTCTAAATGGATACCAGATTGCATCAAAGGCACAGTCCTTCTGGGACAGGGATGGTCACCAGAATTTCAGTTCTACCTCCTCTCTCACCTCCTGCATGCAGCCAGCCCCACATCCAGAGAACTTGCTTCTGAAATTCCTGTAGAGTCTATAACCTGCCATTCATAACTTCCGTGTGCTCAAAGCACGCCCAACCAACTCCACTCACAACATGGCATACACTGTTCTAATTGCTCTATGTTGACTAACCTGTTTAATTTCCACAGCAACCCTTTAAAGTAGGTAATATTGCTATTCTCATTTTACTGATCAGAAAACTATATCAGAGAAAGGTTAGGCAGTCTTCCAAATATTGAACAGCTTAATGCATGAAATGGTTGGGTTATGAACCCAAGCAGCCTGACTCCAGAACACATACTTTTAATAGCTATGCTATAAGTCAGGTCATAGATGGAGCAGCTGAAAGAAAGGGAGATGGAGCCTGCAGATAGACTCTCATATACCTCCCTGTGTGCTCTCACACATCACCTCTGCCTATGATGCCCTTCCTCACTCTGTTATCTTTCCATTCTCTCCATCCTGTTCACAAAACTAAATTCAACCTATTTATATCGCAACAAGTAAGTGTGATCTCCCGGTTGGGAGGTTTCTTCTACATCCCAACAGACACCAAATCAGGCTGAATTCATTACTCTTTAATCACTGTCCCTAAAGCTATATAGTAATGATGTTGTTATGAGCCTGACCCCTCATACCCCCCAAAAGGCGCTACTTTCTTTGAGAGTAAGGACTCCTGCATTTTGTACCCCTTCTACAGAGCACAAAGCTTGGCATATGCTGAGAACCTCACAAATGGTTGAGTTGATCAAACAGAGAAACATGCAAAGGCTGCCAGTGAAAGAGGGTTTACGTTTGTACCTCCACCAAAGCAGTGAGAAAAACAACAGATGGAAGCTGCCCCCAGCCATCATTAACTTAATAGAAGTGAAATCTAAAGGTAGAGTAAGCCAGCAGGAGGTGCTGAGTCCCTCATCACTGACAATCTTCAAGTAGGTCTGGGCAGCACATAAAGGACAGGTTACGAAGGGGATTCAGGTTCAGCTGGGACCTAGATAAGGTTCTGAACGGAGACTGTGATTTTCACTGCCAAGGCCCCAGGAAGCTTGCCTGGACCAGTACAATAGTGTCCTAACTAGATTCACTGCCAAATCTGTTTCCATGTGAATGCCAATTCACACACACACACATATATACATACATATACACATACACAGGCACACACATACACATATACATGCACACATAAACACACAGGTACACATATGTGCACACAGATACACACACATATATAGACACAGAAACGCACACAGGTACACACATACATACACATATACATACACACACATGTGCCTGACACTTTCACTCTTTTAAGAAAATCTCCCAAGCTCCCTCTTGCCCATAGCAGGTTTTCTCAAAACTGTTCTGTGTTTGGTCTTCTCTGTAGTGTAACTTACTGACCTCCCTGTGGAGTAGAAAGATGGGGCTGAGAAGACTCAATCAAAAGGTTGCTCTAAACCCTTCCCTGTGTGACTGCAAAAGTAACCTTACCTCTTGTATTTATGTTAAATATTGGGACTCTACGGGAAATTTTAGTTAGGGAAAAAATAGCTTTGTTGACTGAAAAAAGAAGTCTCAAAACCGCTAGGCTCTTGCATGAATCTAAATTATTGGGTACTCAAGACCCCACCACTACAGCCCAACATAGCCTTTCCTGGCTCTATACTTTGTGCCATGTTGGGTTTCTTACTTTTGCCCCAAAATGCTCCTGAGGTTCATATTTCTGTGTTTCTGGATATGCTGGAGGTGGCAGGCGTCCCTCCTTCAATCATTTTCTCTTTTCAATGAAATATTCTTTCTTTAATGGCTCCATTCATTTGTCATCTCCTCTACAAAGACTCCTACATGACTTGCAGTGATGTAGGTACTTAACACAGGTTTAGCACGTGCTGACTTAGGCATCTTTTTCCAAAAACCATGGGCTCTTCATACCTCCAGTCCCTCTCGCATCTGATTACACACAGTAGGGGCTTCATAAATGCTTATAAAGTTGATGACTATGCCTGAAGAAAGGTGAGGGATTACACGAAGTTATAAGAAAATCTCAGGGTAACTGTTCAAAAGCAAAAATAAAATAATAACATTTAATAATAAAAGTGCCTGCTCAGGGCCTGCAGCCCAACTCTAGTTTTGCTCCAAACGTTGATGGCCTTGAACTTTCTTGTGCAAAATCCAGGACAGGGTCCAAAGGAGAGAACAGTAGGACCTGAGAAGCAGTTTCAGGTGGGGCTGTTTTCCAGAGCCTGCAATTCTACCCTATTCCTGCATGTTTGTACCATGACCTAAATCATGCATTCTCCCTGGCTGTGTGCAGAATTAAAGGAAGTGAGAAAATATATAGCCCTGTGAGTAAAGGAAGACTGCCAGGGAAATGATAAAAGATTCCAAACTGAGCCTCTTCCAACTCAATGAGGCTCAGGTTGGAATCTTTGGAAACATAGTATCCAAGTGTTGCCATACCTGGACCAAAGGCATTGGTGCCAGTTCTCACCAGGTGAAAAATACCCACAAATCTCAAGAAGAAAATGATGTCAGTTCTTCCAACTCTTCCAAGAATAAACCAGGCCCTTGAGCTGTATTTACTCTGTGAAACATGTACTTGTCTTAAGGGATTACCCGGAAAAGCTTAATTTCATTTCCACTCAGGAAGAATGTTTTCATTGTGAAAATTCAACAAGCAGTAAAGAAATTGTGATAGTGTGTGTGTTTGCAGAGGTCAAGGAGAAAGTTTTGGCTTCATCTTTCCCAAATTGTTTTGCCATATCCAAATTTCTAGAAGCAAATATTTTTGTAGCACCAAAGTTCTAAGAGTTATTAACACCAGGAACTTTAATTTACAAAGGCCAAATCTCAAGGAACTCAAAAGAGCTCACCTTCCCCCACAGTAGTTCAAAGACAAGACTAATGAGAGGAGTTCTAATCCGTTCAAAGCTCTAGTAGCCAGCCTCCAATATGGTGCCACATGATCCCTATTTTCTGGTATTTCATCACTTTGAGTAGTCCCTTCCCCCGTGAATCAGGATTGATCTGTGTGACAAAAAACAATTTAGTCTCCTCCACACTAAGTTAGGATTTTCAGAAGTTATGTTATCAGAGGGATCGCAATTTCTACCTTGTTCTCTTAGATTACTCAGTCTAGGTAGATCCAGTCACCATGCTGCAAGTCAATGATGAACACTGTGGAGAGACCCATGTAGAAAGCAACTGAAGACTGTTATCGTCCACAGGCAGCATCAGATTACCAGCCACGGGAGTGTGCCATCTTGTAAGCAGATCCTCCGACCCCAGTCAAGCCTTCAGATGACTGCAGCCCAGGCTTACTTCTGACTCAGGCTCATGTGAGACTCCAAGAGCTGCCCAGACAAGTTGCTGCCAAATTCCTGGCCCACAGAAACTGTGAGCATTAATTAATGTTTACTGTTAAGCCCCTAAGTTTTGGGGTAATTGGCTCCACAGCAATCAGTAATACACAAAGCATGAAGGTATTCATTTGTTGTTGACTAAACATTTTTTTCAGTATCTGCTCTGTACCAGGAGCCTGACTGATCCTACCATGAACTCTGACAGAGGGAGCATAAGAGGAAAGAAACAGGGCTTGGGGTGACAACAGGTTACTTATTACCTTTTCTTGCAATCTGACTGGTCCTTAGGTTCACGATGGGCAGAGACTTGAGCTTTATTTTCACCAACAACTGAATTTCCTCCTTGGGTATCTGTATTAGCTACAAGTGACAGATACCCTGTTTTGGTTTTTTAAAAGGGGGTTTATCAGCTTATGTAAGTAGACAGTACAGATACTGTTTAAGTGATTTACATGTCTTACTTCTTGTAATTCCCAAACAACTTCATAAGGGAAGTACTCACATGAGCCCCACTTCATAGAATGGGAAAACTGGGGCACAGAAAAGTAAAATACTGGTTGAATTTAGTGCTCAAATGACATCTTTCATAACCTCTTTCTCCAGCTCTTGGCTCTGTTTTTTCTTATTGGTTTCAGATTCAGACAGGTTTTCCCTAAGTGGTGGCAGGTAACACCCCAGCAGCTCGAACTTACCGGCTTAGTACTCACCAGAGAGAAAGTACATTTCCTTCCCAGTAGTTTCTGAAAATGTCCCAGGACTGGCATTATTGGCTCTGATTATCCCAGTTTGCTCCCTGGTCTCCTGTGTCCTAAGTTGTGGCCACACTTATGTCACTCACCCAAGAGTGAGGTGATGGAGTAACTTTACCTGAACTTCACATATTCAGAGCAGGGGAGGGGTAGCTTTCCTGAAGGAAAATCCAGATCTCATTGCCATGGTAAAGGGAGGTGAATGCTGTTGGCAGGCAAAAATAATTGATGTTCACCAGAGCACCCTTCTCACTTTGTTGACTGGAGTATAGGGTGCATAGTGGGAGAGGGTAGGAAAGAAAACTAGTAAAGTCAGTTTGGATCAGATAAAGCCATGTGTTTATTCCTTCATTCCCCAAATGTTTATAAATAAGCTTTTGCCAAACTTTAGGAGTAAATACAGCAGTGGACTGGAGTTGGGTTGTATTTACTGTGAGAGCCAATCATTAACATTTCAGAAATTTTGCAGGCTAGTACCAAACATAGCTGTTTCCTGTACTTTGAGAGGCCGAGGTTGGTAGATTGCTTGAGCTTAGGAATTCCAGACCAGCCTAGACAGCATAAGAAAATCAGGGATGGATTTATTTTTCTATTGATGAAAGAAAGTGATGGAAAAAGTTAATGATGCAAATGTATCCATACATTACATTGTAAATAGCACAAAATATTGAACAAATATTCCTCTGGTATTTGTAAATGTCTGATTCAGCAAAGATGACTCACATCTTTGATGGCAAGTGAAGTTTCAGGGTTTCCTCTTTATCTTACATGCTAAAAGAAAATACCAACTAACACTTACATTGGAACTACACATGTTCATCAATTGCAACTATAGATTGGCAACAAACACAGGATTTGAGCAAGAATTAACAAAAGCATTCTGTAAGAATCAGTTGACTAAAGGAAGTTTACAAGAGTATTGTATGTTTTTATTATTTGTAAAGAGTGTGCTACACATCTGTTATACTAATAAACTTTATAATTAAATAATGTATGCATATGCATGCATAAATTCCTTGCCCTTCCTCCTCCTCCAACACACAGATTATTCAGCATTTACCAGGGTGTTACTTTATAAAAGAGTGAATATGCAGTATTATATCAATCTAATAATTTTTAGACTATTTTGTAGTCAATGGGAGCCATTGGGGTTTTTTGAGCAGAGGCATGGCACAATTAGATTAACATTTTAGAAACTTTTAGCAGTGATATGGAGGATAGATTGAAGATAAAGTGGTTAGGGAGGTCTCTTAGAAAGTCCATTCAAATTCAAATGCAATTAATGATATCCCTCAGCTAAGTGCCAGACATTATGCTAAGAAATTTCATAGGCTATTTCTTTTACTCCTTATAGCAACTCTATTGAGGTAGATATCATCACAACAAAGGCAATGAGGCTAACCAGAAAGATACAGATTTAAGAAGGAAATAGACTGACTAAGCATTATAGACTTATTTGACTGTCTGGCAACCAGTCTCTCTAGCGTCTTTTGAAAAGTCACCCCTCCCATTGTACCTATCTGCCCTCGCCACCCAAGGAATAAACACATCAACCAGACTGAGCCAAACAGCCTCCCTTCCCTTGTTTGAAAATTAAGGAATGAGGAAATGGGTGGCAGGCATGTATTCCAGAGAAAGTACTTAGCATAGCTGGCTAAATTGTTAGTTCTGCCTGCACCCGGAACAGCATTGGTTTCCGTACTATTTCTAAACCTAGTTTCTAGCCTCCAATAAATTCTCTTTTTACTGAAGTTTCCCAGAATTGGCTTCTACTGTTTGCAACCAAAAAAACTCCCACCACTACTATGCCTAATTAGAAGAGAAGGTGCAGGACTGGGTGATGTTTACAGCTTAATGTTTCAGAAAGAAGATAGTAAATAGTCCCAATTTTGTAATGCCATGGACACAAGTGACTACAATTTGTTCTATAGGTCTCTTTTGCTCTGAAGAACAATCTCTATTTTAACATTTGTATACGGTGGGTTTCCTGAGCTCACATAAAAGGGAACCTCAGCTCCTTTATTTCTATCAGTTTCCCCACCAGCTGCACTGAGGTGCATATTAATGATGGCTTGGCAGACTCTGGTCTGTGAGGCTCAGAAGCATGAAAGACACACCTATGAGTGTGTGATCTGTGCTATCAAAGGCCATAGGAACATCAGTGGGAAGGAAAATTGACACAGCGACAGAATCCGCCCCTTATCAAACAGAAGGTCTTGACAAGTCCTCATTAGAGAGGTCTCTGTGTTTCGGACTGATTGAAATGTCTCAGTCTGCAAGGATCCCAAAGCAAAGGTCAAAGTGGCCTTGCAATTGGGCCTTCCAGCTTCTCGTTCTGTGGAAGGGATGAAGAGAGGCCTTAAAATCAGTCAGGACCAGACCCTGGGCTAGCAGGAGTGCTTAATCAGCTGCCCTAGGTCTCAGACAAGAAAATTCTGACTGTTGCCAAGGAGGTATTAATGACGGATGCCATAAAAGGCAGTGACCTCATAGCTCTCAACTTCTCTGTCAAACCCCTAGCTGGCAACAGATCAAGGAGGCAGGTTGCCACACTGATCACATCTGGCTGCGTGTATAAGAAAGATCAAAGTGGCAGGCCTGTAAGTCCAAAAGAGGCCCAGTTGCCAGTTTCCATCTCACCAGCCCACTGCCTGGCACCTGGGGGATGCTCCATACGAGTTTGTGGGTAAGAGGCGAGCAGTGGAAGAAAGAAAGGATCTGCTGCTGCTCTGAGCCTGGGGGAAAATGTCTTTCTCATCATTAACTCCTGGGGCTTTGGTCCAGATGGGAAGAATCACCTCCTGTTCCACTCCTGCCTCCTCACTCCCCAAATCCTAAGCAAGATTCAGATTCTTAAGAAGGCAGATGGAGGCCTGGGACTCTTTTGACAACACTTCTTTTTATTCATCCTGGGGACCGCTCGGAAGATAAGCATAGGAAAGCTCCAGCCTGGAACCCCTGCCATAGCTAGTCCAGCTTTGCCTGTAACAGAAGCTCCTTCAGGCTTTAGTCTTTTCATTTGTTGAAAGAAAGCATGAGCCAAATTATTCTAAGGGGTCCTGTCCAACAATAATCTTCCATGTGTTGGGCTAACAGAATCGTGTCTGTCACTGCAGAGTGTATCTTTACTTAAAACACAGATTCCCCAAATAGGGTTGCAGGCCTTCTCCTGTTGACAACGGTCTTTCATGCTGTTACCATTATAACCTTCCGCTGACATTATCAAAGTCCAGAAAGCAAAAGCTTGATGCCAGAGATAACAAGGCAAAAGAACCCACCCCACAAGGCCCGAGTCACGGTCATGCACTGACAGCCACCCCAGCCACCGAGGCCAGGAATACAGCCTCTCAGTTAAGCCATTTCCTGGAGCGAAAACCAGCATTTTTCCACAGAGCCAACCATTCAAAGCTGCCCTTTCTGCCCTTTCAAATTTAATTTGTTTCAAATCTTGTAGGAGCCACAGAATTATTTCAGGATTGGAGTCAAGTGAAAACAGGTGTGCCACTCTTTCATCCATACCCTCTCCTCTTCAAAGGGGCCTGATTAGCCACCAGATTAATCGAGCTGGCCAATGGGGAGAGGAGTCCTGCAGCTTGCCTGAGCACCAGTCACTGAGATGCTGACCCAGAGTCTGGGGGTCCCAGTATAGGACCCCTGACCTGGCTGACCTTCTCGTGCCCTATCCAAGTGCCCATGCAGTGACAGGACTTGGCTATGGCCTCATCTGCCCTTTGCCAATATCTTTCTCTGCCCTTGTACAGGCCATTCTGGCCTTGAAAGCCAAGGCATGGTGGTCCTGCCTTCCAAGATAAACCAGAGTTCTGTTCTTGGCTATCCCAGCATTTACTTTGGCAGTTCCATTTAGGCTGACCTTCCTGATGTGTCAATATTTAGGGGGCTATGCATGGAAAACATTTGCAAAGTTTAAAATGAAATAGAAAAGTCTTATTCAAAGACAAAAAATGAAGTTCAACAAAAAGTCAAACCAAAGGGAAAAATTATTTTCACTGTGCATTCCTCGGAAGGGGAGCTGTTAACACTCAGGGCCACTGTAAAGGGAGATTTTTGCCCCAGATCCTGCTGGAGAGGGCGGCAGGGCCCACACCTGGGATGGCTTTTCTCTTCTCTCTGTACAAACCCGTTTGGTTTCTTCATTTCTTCTCATGGCTAAGTACCATCTTGATGCTACCAACTCCCAAGCTTAAATCTCTAACCCTTGCCTCTCACTTGATTTCAGGCTTATATATTAAGTATTGATTAGATATCTCTTCTCAGCATCTGAAATGGTCAAAACCATTCCATCCTAAATATTGCTTTCCCTCAGTCTTCTCTGTGGCAGCACTGTCCTTTCATTTGTTCAGGCCCAAAACTCTGGAGTCAGTCATCCTTGCCTCCTGTCTTTTCACACCCCACATCCAATGTCAGGACATCTCATCTGTTCTACCTGCAGAACATGTCTCAAGTCCAACCACTTCTCACCATTTGCATCACTACCACCTTGCTACAAGTCACCACAGTTTTTTGCCTAAAATAATGTAGTAGGCTCCTAGCTAGTCATCCTGCTCCCACTCCACCCCATCTACCCTGACCCTGGTTGCAGAGAGAAATGACAATGATTCTTTTAAGACACAGTTAGGTTGTATCACCATCTACTCAACACCTACCAGTGGCTTTCTATCTCATTCACACTAAAAGCCGAAGTCATCACAAGGGCTTAAAAGATCCTCCAATATCAGTTCTCTGTTCCACTTCCCACCAGTTAACCCCTGAACTCATCATCTGTCCTCTTCCCCTCACTCACTCTGTTCCCGCTGCACTGGTCTTCCTGATGGTCCTCAAGTTCAGCAACCATGCTCCCACCTCAGGACTTTGCTCCTGCTGTTCCCTGTGCATAGAATGCTCTTTCTCTTCCTCTTCCTCAGGTATCTTGGTCTGGTTTGCTTCTTCAACTGTTTTAGCTCATTGCCAAGATTTGCCTTTACAGAGGAGCCATCTCCAACCCCTCTACATAAAATAGTAATGGTCGCATCTCCCACTGCATCATAGCCCTCACTATGTTGCTCATCCTGCTTTATATTTTTATGTGACAATTGTCTCCACCAGACTTAGTGTTGACACATGTATTTGTTTAGTTTCTGTATCCCCCAACTACAGAATAATTCCAGTAGGATGAAACTTCACTTGTTGGTTGCTGTATCCCCAGAACCTAGACTGATGCCTCATACCTGGTAGACATGAATATGTAATTTTAAATATAATTCATACTCAGCAGCCTTCAAGACTTCTGGCACTCTCAACTTTTCTTTGCATGATCACTCCAGGTTTAAAGGTGGAGCATGAGTCTGGGTCCTGACCAATTGTAACACTTCGCCCCCCTCCATCACATACACACACACATGCAAAGGGAAGATAATGTAACCCAATGGATCCAATGAGACACAATGAAACTTCCTCTGACTTCTTGGAAACCAATATTACTCCTTTCCATTTAATTTTAACATAGAAGGGACTGGATCTGCTGTAGCCAGATCTGTGAGAATAGTTCAGGCAGCCTTGGAGATGAATTGATGGGGAGCAGTCACCAATCTTAAGGACAAAATGATTCCCTTGACCATGACCTACTCATTTCACATAGAGAGACTTGACCTTCAGAGAGAAAATGCAGGAAAAATAAATGAAGAAACACTTGTCCTTGCCCTTGTCCTCTGCTGAGCCTTCCTACTTCCACCATTTAGAATTGTGATGACACTTCAAGGTAGAGCAGGAACGGAAAATAGGTTGTGTGCCATATCCAACTCTAATTGACAAGTGGTCATTTACTGGAGCTTAATACTGAGAAAGATTTAGAAACTGTGAATAACTCAGTGGGGGAATGCAACATGATTGACTAGTAATGCTGTTGTAAGAACAAGACAGGGGAGTGATGTATTAATTTTTCTGTGCTTGAATAAAGCATAAAATTGAGCTAATTTCAGGGACATTATATGAAATATATATGTATAATAAGGGGACAGAGAAAAAAAAGATGTGATTAGATTAGGAGGAAACCCAGGGATGGCTTCTGGCAGGTGAACCATGAGTGGAAGCCAGGAAATACAGATAGTCCCCAACTGTTTCATCTACAGCAGAGGGGCCATGTCACAGAGAGGTTTGAGATAAGGCTGAAGATGTTCCACCAGGGACAGAATGATTGATGAGGGCCTTGAATGCTAGACCCAAAAAGGTCGATTGGATGCAGGCAACAATAGGGAGTTTCTGTAGGGTTTGGAGCAGGTGAGGGTTGTAATAAGATAGATATTTGAGGCAGATTATCCTGTCAGATGGATCCAGGATGAATTGAAGCCAGGGGAATTGGTGGTGGGGAGGCTGGTTAGCATCCTGCAGCAGTGAGTCAATGAAATGCACTCTGGAAAATGTCTTAAGCAGACCTGTCATGAGTACAACCACAGACTCCTTAGCTGTGTCCAGACCTATTCTGTGGACATGCTCAGAGAGGCCTCAGAACCTCCATAGCAGAGTTTTCAGAGCAAGAGATCTGAGATGTTTTGGAAGTGTCTTTCCATCCACTTCACTTGACAGTGGCCAGGGCAAGGAGAGAGGCCATTCTGAAGCAGCTGTGGAAGCTTCTCTGTGGAAAGAATTGTGTGCCTTTTGTTGTTGTGGCACCAAAGTTCAGCTCACTAGGGTCTCCTGAAGTTTCCACTAAATCATACATAGGAAGGGATGATCTGTTCATGACTAAACTCATATAAATGTATGCTATATACTTAGATCAGTCATGGTACAGACAAGGGATACAAATGCAAATGTTAGCAGCTTCCAGGTTGGTAAAATAACAAAGCAAAGCAAAGTGGAGACTGGTGTACCAGGAGGCCACATTCTGAAAAAGCAGCAGCCTCTGAGCTCTAACTGGTGGTTTTATCCACTAATGTAGGCTGAATACTTCAGTTTTTAGATGAGAAGTCTTATGTCTAGTGTTTCATGTTAAATTGCCTCATTCTTAAATGTTCATAGCTGTTTTAATTTTCTTTTAACTGCTGATTTCTCTGTTCAGATCTCTCAACTCAGAAGCTACAGATATGGGTTTAGTCCCTATTACTGGGTGTAGCACTTGATTCAAGGGAGGCAGATGATAAGCTTTGAAACTAGCTAGGATGAAATCCTTGGCTAGTCCACTTTTTCTTTCAGTAATGGCCAAAGGACTCAGCACTGCCCAGCTTCCATTCCCTTAGCTATCAAATGGAGAAAATAACAAAGTAATTAAGCATTTGCCAAGTGCCAGGCACTGTATTAATGCTTTTGTGCATTCTTACAATGACACTATGAGGTAGTTGCTACTATAATTTCTCCATTTTTTCAGATGAGAAAACTGAGACGCAGGGAGTTTTAAGTACTCCTTCAAAGTATTGCAATAACAATAGATGTGAAGCAGTTGTGGTGGTCGAAAAGCACATTCTAAGCATTAGTTATTCTTGTCATTGAGTATGACGCAGAGAAAAGGTGGTTTTAAAAATCACAACTGTTGGCAGCTGTTTCTGCCCTGGAGGAGTGGAAACTTCTTTCTTGACATGGCTCTGGATTTCAAAAAATGCCTGGAAAGTTCACTTAGAATCTAATTCTGAGGCTTCTAAAGGATTGGCCCAAATGATGCGTCTGGGCAAAGAGTGACATTTAACTGTCCTTCAAAACAGTAGGAGCATTTGGAGGGTCTGGGAGCCTGAACAGAGGGAATGAGGAGGCCGAGAAGGAGGGAGGATAAAGGGGTAAGGAAGACACTGAAGGGGAACAGTTCAAGAACCCTGGTGAGAGCCTGGAGGAACTGGAGGAGGAGATGGTCACTGAGTGACCATGTGCTTTATAGGACTGGAGGAGACATCGCAATTATTGCCAAATCAGGCTACATATACTCACCTCTATTGCTGCTGAGCCTTGAGTAAAATCCTTCTACTTACAAAGGCTGCTTCAGAAAAGCAGAGATAAAAGGATTGTGTACCTTTGGGTAGAGGTGAGACAGGGAGATATTTAATATTTACGAAGCTTTTTTGCTGTGCCAGTCCTCTTCCACTCATTTAATATCAAAAACAACCTACGAGCTGTTCTATTAGCTCATTTTTACAGATGAGAAAACTGAGGCAGTTACTCAGTTACAACTGACTCCGGATTCTGTGCTCTTAACTTTTATGTTATTCTGAAAGAAAGACAGAGCTGCCTGAGAGGAGATCCCTGCGAAAGCAAGGATTCAAAGGAAAGAGGTGGTAAGAGCAAAAGTGACTAATAAGACTGTATGCCCCAGAGAATGTCTAGGGATATTGAGAGGCTCAGGGAGGAGGTTACTTGCTGCTGGTTTTTCCACTAACCTGCTAAGTGGGGACTTGAACCATTTCACTTAAACATCAAAACAAGGTGATCCCGCTTCAACTGATCTTTGGATGACACTTTATTTTCAAGATTTGAATAGAATCTCCAAGTGACTAAAGCCTATCATTCTAAGTCACTTCAGACATTAACCTTATCCTTGACCTGTGCCGATGAGTGATTTGTATACCCAGGTAGTATGTCCCACTTGTGTTAGCTGCTTCCCTGAGTGTGGGAGAAGGTGATAACACCTCAGAAGCCTCCTAGGCATCAGAGTAAACTTAACTGACGATTTTCTGAGTGAGGAGGGGAAGAGATCATTTTGTTATGTAGAGGACTATCAATCACTTTCAAAGATACAATGAATACCTAGATCTAAAAAGAGAAAACGGTTGAGCAAATTCATTAGGGAGGCTTTGATTTTATCTGATTATGGGCAGAAAAGAGACAAAACTATTGTGTGTTTTGAACTCTGTTAATTTGTATAACACATGCTCTACTTATGTTTTGAAAGAGATATAGATCCACATGGTGGATACTCTTTTTTCCTTATTGATTTGCTAAGCACAAGCATTGAAATTACTTTTAACTCACAACAATGGAAAAATCTTTTAATGAAAATACTATCCACCAAAGGTTAAAAAGTTAAGGTCCTGCCTGTTACAGAGGAAAATGAGACAGGCATGATCAAAATGCAATGCATTTTGCCCTTAGAGAGATCAGGCAGTACCCACATCTGTTTTGTCCCCAGTTTCTCTCTCTCTCTCTCTCTCTCTCTCTGTCTCTCTCTCTCTCTCTCTTTTTCCTAGTAATCCACTAAAGAAGTGTCAATAACTTATATTTTATTGATGATTCATTATCAAGTTTGGCAGTGTAGAAACAGTCTCCTTCTTTCTCTAATGCTGTTTTTGTTTCCCAGAATAGAAGCTGAAGGGAGAAAAGGCACATGAATTATAACTTATTTGAAATGCCCCCATCCAGTACATCAAGGGTTACTTTCCAAATCCTGTTTTCTCTTATCAGTAGTGCATTGCTCTTTGCACTTACACACTTTGCATCTGTATTTTCTGTCTTGGAAATTAGACATGTGAGGCAACTACAAGTGGTTACTGAGCTGAGGGATTGGCATATGTAGTAAGCATTTACAAAAGGAATCAGATCATGCGACCTCAAAAAGGTGAGCTTCTTTTAGGTGGGATTTTGTGAGGCTGATTGTGGTGAGCTAAAGTAGAGCCAAAAGGGAGGAAAGAGACTCAGAGTGAGAAAAAGGCACTTATGGAAGCTCAAAATTAAACAAAGAAGTCTTTTTGAGTATTAAGAAATAAAAACAATGGATCTGGAGCCATGGAATGGTGCCCAGGGTCCCCAAAAGCTCATTTGCTTTTAAGATTGTTTGGGCTTTAATTAGTGAAGCCTTGTCCAGAAGGATTAAAAATCTTGAACTTTGAAAAAGAACAAGTTGCAAGTCCAAATGGGAAGAAGGCTGAGTGGATACAGATGGCAGTATAGAACTCACAGCTTGTTTAGTCAAGGATTAGAACTCTAAGCTCTGAGGTGGGGCTGGTAGTTTTATTTACAAGAGAAGTTCAGACCACTTTATTCTGCTTTAGGCATGAGATAAAACCTATCATGAAGAAACTTACAGAAATGATGCCCCCCTGTTTGTAGTTTTAAGCTTTCTATATTTATCAAGCATCAATAGCTCACATTTTCCCCCACTCTCAATGCTCCAAAGCATATTGAATTATTTACAGTCCCTCCAAAGCCCAAACTATTTTGTGTGTCTAAATCCTCCACATAAAATTCTTTTTTCTGCCTCTATCTGTAAACCCCCATGTTTCCTTTAGAATTGTATCCACCCATACCCTCTTCTCTGAAGACCTGTCTGAAACTTGCAACCAGTGGATCATGGTCCCTTTTTAGTCATCTACTTAAATCCACCTGTGCAGTTGCTCTTATCACTTTGTGTTGCATTTATTTGGTAACACATAGAATACATGCAAAGGAATGCATATGGAATATATGTACATTTTAAATAATGATAATTTAAAAACACCTGTGTACCAACCAAGCAGCTTAAGAGAATATTGCCGATAACTTAATATTCCTGCATGACTCACCTATCCTTCTGCCTATTTACTCTGAAGAGGAAACTACATGAAGAAATTGTATGTTTATTCTAACTTCGTTTTTATCACATATATTTCTGTTCCTAAACAACATAGTGTTCAGAGTTGCCTATTTGGAACCTAATAATGTGATTTTAGGATTCATCTATATTGATGATTGAATCATGCATTCTTAATGGGGGTGATATTGCAAAAGGGTAAAATTTGGTTCTTGGAATGCAGAAAACTCCTAGTCTTAATATGTACAGGAAAGTTATATATATAATCTAAAAATACATGATCAAAAAAATTTGTCTATGGCATTAAAATTTCATTGAGTTGTTCAGAAAAAAAAAAATACCTAAAAAGACTTCATAGAGGTATGATGTAAAAAAAAAGATTGGGAAACACAAGTGTGGGTCATATATTTTTATTGCTGTGTAATACCTCATCAGATAACTAAACTATAGTTCCTCTATCTATTTAAATGATTATGTATATATGGGTTGTTTCAAAATATTTTTATTATTAAAATGGTATTGTGCTCGTAAACTTGATAGTCTAGATGAAATGAACCAATTGCCTGAAAACACAATCTGCCAAAACAAACACAAAAATAGAGAAGTAATCTGAATAGGTCTACGTTTCTCAAAGAAATGAAATCAAATATTAATAACTTTCCAAAACAGAAAGCACCAGTCCCAGATGAGTTCACTGGTAAATTCTACCAAATATTTAAAGAAGAAATTATACCAATTCTCTAAAATCTATTTCAGAAGATAAAAACAGAGGGAATACTCCCTAATACTCTATGAGGTCAACATGACCCCAATACCAAAACGAGACCAAGATATTACAAGGAAAGAAAACCATAGGCCAATATCACTCATAAACATAGATACGAAATTCTTCACAAAATATTGGCAAATCAACTACAACAATGTCTAAAAAGATTTATACATCACCACCATGTAGAATTCATCCCAAGTATGTGAGGCTAGTTCAATGTTCAAAATTCCATTAATGTAATACATCACATCAATTGGCTAAAGAAGAAAATCACATGGTTTTATCAATGGGGACAGAAAATTATTTGACAAAACCCAGCATCCACTCATAATAAAAACTGTTAACAAATCAACAAACTAGAAGTAGGTGGGAACTGCCTACATTTGATAAAGACAAACTACAAAAATCTACAGCTAACATCATAGTTAATGGTGAAAAGCTTAGAACTTTTCTGCTACAATCAGAAACAAATCAAGGATATTCCTTCTCACCACTGCTTTTCACCATTATACTAGAAAGTGCAGAAAATGCAATAAGACAAGAAAGTGAAATTAAAAGTATACAGATTTGGAAAGAAGAAATAAGACCACCTTTGTTCACAGATGACATGATAGCCAATGTAAAAAATCTGAAAGAACTGATTCTGTAAAATTATAGAACTAAGTGATTATATCATTTTCTAGAATTGTAAAATTCAAAAATGAATTAATATGAAATTAATATATAAAGGTCGACTGCTTTCCTATATAGGAATGAACAAGATAATTTGAAATTAAATCATATGACCATTTACATTAGCAGCCCCCCCGCCAAATGAAATACTTAAGTAAGATCTAACAAAATATGGACAAGATCTTTATGAGGAAAACTACAAAACTCTGATGACAGAAATACAAAATAAATGGAAAGATAGTCTGTGTTCATGGATAGGAAGACTCAATAGTGTCAAGATTCAATTCGTCCAAAGTTGATCTGTAGATCTTATTTATATAACTCAACAAGTTATTTTGTGGATATCAACAAACTAATTATCTAAAGCTTATAGAGAGGCAAAGGGCCCAGAATAGTCAACTCAATATTGAAGAAGAACAAAGTTAGAGAACTGACATTACCTGCCTTCAAGACTTGACATAAAGCTACAGTAATCAAGAGAGGGTGATATTAGCAAAAGAATAAACAGATAGATCAGTAGAACAGAATAGAGAACCCAGAAATAGACCTACATAATACAGTCAACTGATTTTTGACAAGGAGCAAAGATAATACAATGAAGCAATGATAGCCTTTTCAACAAATGGTGCTATAACAACTGGATTTCCACATGCAGAAAAAAAAAGAATACAGACATAGACTTTACACTGTTTACAAAAATCAACTCAAAATAGATCATAGATCTAAATGTAAAACTAAAAACCATAAAACTTCTAGAAGATAGAAGAGAAAATCTAGATGACCTTGGATATGGCAATAAGTTTTTAGATATAAGACCAAAGTCATGATCCATGGAAAAAAATAAATAAGCTGTGCTTTATTAAAATTAAAAGCTTCCACTCTGCAAAAGAAAATGCCACCATTAATTAAATGAGAGGCTAGAATAAAATATTTGCAAAAAGGTACATCTGTTAAAGAACTGTTATCTAAAAATCTATGAAGACTCCTTAAACTCAAAAAATAAGATAATGAACAACTTGATTTTATAAATGGGCAAAAGACCCAAACAGATACCTCACCAAAGAAGATACACAGATAATCAAGAAGCATATGAAAAGATGTTCAACATCATATGATATTAGAGAATTAAAACGACAATGAGATTCTACTACACACCTCTTAGAATGGCCAAAATCTAGAATATTGACAACATCAAAGGATGGCTTGGATGTGGAGCAACAGGAACTCGCGTTTATTGCTGGTGGGAATACAAAATGGTACAGGCATGTGGAAGAGGATTTTGCCATTTCTTACAAAACTAAGATACTCTTATCATCTGATCCAACAGTCATGATCCTTGGTATTTACCCAAATGAGTTAACAACTTATGTTAACAGAAAAACTAGCACTAGGGTGTTTATAGTGGCTTTATTCATAATTGTGAAAACTAGAAAGCAACCAAGATGTTCTTCAGTAAACGAATTGACAAACTGTGGCTCATCCAGACAACGGAATATTACTCAGAACCATCAAAAGGCATTAAAAGGCATAGAAGAAGCTTATATGCATGTGTAAGTCAAAGATGCCAATCTGAAAAGGCTACATATGGTGGAATTTTAACTATATGTCATTCTGGAAAAGGCAAAAGTATGGTGACCCTAAAGAGATCAGTGATTGATATGTGTTTGAGGGTAGGATGGATCAATAGGTAGAGCACAGAGGATTTTTCAGGCAGTGAAGCTACTCTGTATGATATTAAAATGGTAGATACACACCATTACACATTTCTCAAAACCCAGGGAACATACAACATCAAGAGTGAACCCTAATGTACCATGGACTTTGGGTGATGATACATCAGTGTAGGTTTATTGATGATAACGTATGTACCCCTGGAGTGCAGGATGTTAACAGCGGAAAAGCTGTACCTGTGTGGGAACAGAGACTATATGAAAACTCTGTACCTTCTGCTCAGTTTTGCTCTGAACATAAAACTGCTCTAAAAATAAAGTATATTTTAAAAAATGATGCATGGGCATTCTTGTACACAGCTACTGGTGCATATGTGCATCATTTAATTTAGAGAATGCCTAGAAAATGAATTGATTGGTTGTATGGTGCACGCATATCCAAATTTACTAGGTTATTCACAAAAGTTGTTTCAATTTGCATTCCCACCAACAGTGCATAAATCCTCATTACTCCACCTCCTCACCAACATTTGGGATTGTCATATGTTAAAATTTGTCACTCTTGTGGATGTCAACAGCAAAGAAAACATATTTGGGATTTAGTCTATTATTAATAAAGTAGAACATCTTCTCATATGTTTAAGCCAGTGCAAGTTTCTTTCTCTGTATTTATTTATTTATTTTGTCATTTTTGGTTGCCTCATTTTATTAATGGGTAGGAATTATTTATGTTCTGAATATCGTTCCTTTGCTGCTGATATAAGTTATAAATGCCATTTCCAGTATATGTTCCTTTTTTTCATTCTATTATGCTTTTTGGTGAACAAAATTTCTTACTTTTAATGCAGCCAAATTTATCAATTTTTTAGTTTATTTTTTATTAATTTCTGCTTCTATTTTTGACATGTTCTGTCCTCTACTTTTGTTGGGCTTAGTCTGTTATTGCTATTCAAAATTCTTAATTTTTAGCCTTCCTTCTTTTTTTATATAGAAACTTAAAAGGCATTAAATTTTCCTAAAGTACTACTTTACTTTTTCCATTATTTTTCAGATATAAGTATTTTTAAATTTCTATTGTGATTTCTTCTTTTACTCATGCGTTTCTTTCCCCTCCCAAATGTATGAGATTATTTTAACTGCCTCTTTGTCATTGATTTCTAACATTTGTGTTATTGTTAGGAATGCGGGTTGCATGATACCCTTTGAAATTTGCTAAGCCCTCTTTTATTGCATAAAATGTAATCTGGATTCCATGTGTGCTTGGACAGGATATGTATCCTTTTGTTATTGGTGCGATGGTCTATGTATGTCTGCTAGATTGAGTTTCTTAATTGTGTTTTAGAAATCTATATTCTTGGCTGGGCGCGGTGGCTCACGCCTGTAATCCCAGCACTTTGGGAGGCTGAGGCGGGTGGATCACAAGGTCAAGAGATTGAGACCATCCTGGTCAACATGGTGAAACCCCATCTCTACTAAAAATACAAAAAATAAGCTGGGCACGGTGGCGCATGCCTGTAATCCCAGCTACTCAGGAGGCTGAGGCAGGAGAATTGCCTGAACCCAGGAGGCAGAGGTTGTGGTGAGCCGAGATCGTGCCATTGCACTCCAGCCTGGGTAACAAGAGCGAAACTCCGTCTCAAAAAAAAAAAAAGAAAGAAATCTATATTCTTATCTTAGCATGAGTTATTACTGAGAGGAGAGAAATGTGCTAAATATCTCCCATTTTAGTGGTGATTTATTTGTTTTCTCTATAGTTTTGTTAGTATTTGCTGCATAAAACTTGTTAGATTATTAGGTACATAGTATCAGAATTATGTTATATTTTCTTATGTTACATAACGATGTTATGTTATATGTTTATCTCATGGATGTTTTTTGCCTGAAAGTCCATGCTGTCTAATGTTAACATAATTATACCATCTTTACTTTTGCCGATATTTGCCTGGAGCATCAGTTAGGGTCCAGTTAAAAAAACAGAAACCCCCTTAAATATCCAAACATAAGGAATTTAATTCAGGGAATGGGACACACACATGACAGACTTCTGAGAAACCCAACAGGGATGGTGAAGTGATGTAAAGATTAGCAACAGCAAGAAGTTGCTACCATGAAGAGTGTGGGGAAACAAAGGGGAGAGAAAGTGACAGCAAAACGCAGGAGTGACGGTCACCCACATTAGCTAGAACCACAGAAGGACTGTAACAACACAGGAAAGACCCTCGGAACTGGAGACTGCCAGAGAGAAAGGAAATCCCTGGGCACAGTCTTCAGCTGACAGTTCAAACTTAGCCTCCCACTGACCGAACTCAGAAACCAGTTGACCTGGGGAAGGCAGCTACTGGGCATCAGCATCACCAAGATTTGCTCAGTAGGAGCCCCAGTCACAATGGCTTCTGGGCCTTTTGACATGCCCTAGTATTCTTTGAGCACTTCCATACTTCATGGCACAAAAAAGATATTTCAGGCTTGAAACATCTTGTTTTTTCCTTGCAGCTCTGCAAAAGATCCTTTGTCATCCAGCTCAGCTGGTCTCATGCAGGTCCGCCATCCTGAGCAGAGACTCCGTCATCACTTGGACTCTGTGACGTCTTGCTCTTCCAAAGTCTGAGGGGGAAATGGAGCCCAAGACCTTTTCTTTTCTTTTTTATTTTCCTTCTTTTTTCTTTTCCTTTGCCTTTTCTTCTCTCCTCTCCTTTTCTTTTCTATTTTTGAGATAGTCTCACTCTGTCACCCAGACTGGAGTGCAGTGGGGTGATCTTGGCTCACTGTAACCTCCAGGACCTTTTCAAACTTTCAGTATCCTAAGGTTTCAGGTCTGGATCTGTGAACTGCATATAGATGGGAGTCTGTTTTTATGTCCAGTCTAATCATCCTTATCTTTTCACTGGATAATTTGATTCTTTTTCAGTGATTTTGATCCCTAACATATTTAGATTAAATTCTACCAACATCTTTAGCACTTCTCTTTGTCTCTTTTCATTTGTTTCTTGTTTTGTTTTGTTCTTTTCTTGCCTTCTTTTGTGTTGTTTTAGTTTTTTCTTCTTATTCCATTTTTTTTCCTGCTAGCTTTGATATCACACACTCGCTCTCCATCCTTTTAGGGATTAACCTAGAATTTTCAAGATGCACTTTAGTTGTATTTTAGTTGCATGTTGAAAATTCGAGGTTAATCCCTAAAAGGATGGAGACCGAGTGTGTGACATCAATTTAGTTTAATAAGCTTTAAAAATAAAGCTCTACCTTTTCTACTTAATTTCCCATTTCCCGCCCCTGCTTCTCTCCTTTCCACCTCTTCTCTCCTTGCTTCTCACCCTTTTTCCTTCCTTTCCTTTTCCTTTCATCCCTTTCCCTTTCTGAACAATTTACTCCTAAATCCATTAGGTAGGCTGAGGAAGGTTGGAATCCCCACCAGAGTGGCAGAGCACAAGTGGGGTGAAGAAGGTATCTACACAGAGTAAGCAGGGCAGCCCCACTTGGCATGGAGTGTTGGAGCTGTGTTTGGGAGAAGATTGTGTATGTAGGATGGTTGCCTGGGCATGATATTGGAGCCCGTTCAGAATAAGTGAGGCAGCCTCATGGAAGGACAATGTGATGAGGAGTATCAGAGTTTGAGTGGGGAAGGTTGTGTGTACCCACCAGAAAGCAACCTAAGCAGAGCAAGGAGGTAACCATGTGAAGGTTCAGGAAGGTTTAGTGATGAAGGCAGGCTTCTGATTCATGGTATTGAAGCTCAAGGGGCGTGAGGAGGGTGCTCATGTGGGAAGGCAGCTGTGGGGGTGTTGAAGGCCAAGTGGTGATGGAGAGCTTCTGATCAGGATGGTGCTTCTTCATAAAGGGAAGGAACCAGAGCAGGGTGAGGGAGATCTTCTCATGGGGGCTGCAAGGGAGGAACAAGGCGACATCTTTTTTATTCCATAAAATGAGGAAGTATTCGAAGAATGTTGTGGAGATTCAAAATTACACAGAAGTACACTTGATGGAATTCTCATTGATAAAACCAAGGACAATTTGACCATCAAATTAAGTAAGGGGAATAATGGATTACAACACATTTAATAAAATAAAAAGGCATGAGTCCAAAGGGGATGGGAAGATCTCCCTCACCCTGCTCTGGCTTCTTCCCCTTATGCAGAACCACCATCTTGATCAGAAGCTCTCCATCACCACTTACTGCCTTCCCAGGTGAGAACTCTCCTCACCACCTTGAGCTTCAACACCCTGAAGCAGAAGTCCTGCTTTTAACATTGAGCCTTCCTCAACCTCCACAAGGATACCTCCTTGCTCTGCTTAGGTTGCTTTCTGGAGGGTACACACAACCTCCCCTATTCAAGCTCTGATACTCCTCATTGCATTGCCCTTCCACGAGGTTGCCTCACTCAACTTATGATAGGGCTACATCCCAATAATCCCACCATAAACTGGAAATGGTCTACAGAGCCCATGACAATTAGAAACCCAGCAGGACAGTCATTAAACCTTAAAGGTTTAACAAACCTCTTTTGACACCATGTCCCACATACGAGGCATACTGGTGCAAGGGGTGGACTCCCAAGATCTTGGGCAGCTCTACCCCGTGCCTTTGCATAGTTCATCCCCTGAAGCTGCTCTCACAGGCTGGCATCAAGTGCCTGCAGTTTCTCCAAGCACAAGGTGTAGGCTGCTGGTGGATCTATCATTCTTGGTCTGGAGGACAGTGGCCCCCTTCCCACAGCTCCACTAGACAGTGCCCTGGTGGGGACTCTTTGTAGGAGTTCTAACCCGACATTTCCCCTCTATACTCCCGTAATACAGATTCTCTGTGAGGACTCGGTCCTTGCATCAGCTTTCTGCCTGGGCAACCTTGCTTTCTCATATATCCTCTGAAATCTAGGCAGAGGCTCCCAAATATCTTCAACTCTGGCACTCTGTGCACTTACAGGCTTAAAACTGCATGGACGTAGACAAGGCTTATGGCTTGCATTCTTCAAAGTGGCAGCTTGAGCTGTATCTGAGCCCCTTTGAGTGCTGGCTGGAGCTAGTGTGGCTGGGATGTGAGATGCAGTGTCTAAAGGCTGTACAGAGTAGTGCAGCCCTGGGCCTGACCCGTGAAACCATTCTTCCCTGCTAGGCCTCTGGAACTGTGATGGGATGGGTTGTTTCCATGGTCTGTGAAATGACTTTAAAGCCTTTTCTCCATTGTCTTGGATATAAGCGCTTGGCTTACTTGTAGTTCTATTAATTCTCTAGCAAGTGGCTGCTCTACAGCCTGTTTGAATTCTTCTCCCCCACTAAAAAGCTGCTTTTTTCTTTTTTTGTCTCTGCCACATGGCCAGGCTGCAAATTTTCCAATCTTTTTAACCCGCTTCCCTTTTAAATATAAGTTCCAACTTTAAGTCATTTCTTTGCTCCTGCATCTGAGAGTGTAGGTTGTCAGAAGCAGCCAGGCTACATCATAAATGCTTTGCTGCTTAGAAACTTCTGCTGCCAGATGCCCTACATCAACACTATGAAGTTCAAATTTCCACAGAACGCCAGGGCAGAAGCACAATGCAGCGAAATTCTTTGCTAAGGCATGAAGTGTGACCTTTGCTGCAGTTTCCAATAAGTTCCTCATTTTCATCTGAGACCTTGTCAGCCTGGCCTTCACTGTCACAATCAGTATTTTTCTCACAACCACTGAAGCAGTCTCTAAAAATTTCGAATATTCCCTCTCCTTCGTTCCTTCTTCTGAGCCTTCCAAACTCTTCTAAACTCTGCCTTTTACCCACTGCCAAAGTTGCTTCCACATTTTCTGGTAGCAATGCTCCACTTCTTGTAGCAATGCCCCACTTCTTGTAGCAATGCCCCACTTCTTGCCACTAATTTTCTATATTAGGCTCTTACTTCACTGCTCTAAAGAAATATCTGAGACTAGGTAATTTATAAGAAAAAAGATTTAATTATTGGCTCATGGTTCTGTAAGCTGTACAGGAAGCATAGCAGCATCTGCTTTTGGGGAAGCCTCAGGAAGCTTTTAATCATGGTGGAAGGTGGAGGAGGATCAGACACATCACATGACAAGAAGAGGAGCAAGAGGTGTGTGTGTGTGTGCTGGGGGGTGGGGGTGCCACACACTATTAAATAAAAAGATCTCATGTAAACCCAGAGGAAGAGCTCACTTATCATCAAGGGGATGGCCAAAGCCATTTATGAGGGAGCTACCCCCATAATCCAAACACCTCCCACCAGACCCCACTTCCAACACTGGGGCATTTCAACATGACATTTGGGTAGGGACAAATATCCAAACTATTTGACCTTCCATGTAGGGTGTTACTTTGAAGGGGTAAAGGACTCTAGTAATTGCCAAGACTGAGTTTTTTCACCATTTCAAAGTGGTGAAAAACATCAGATTTGATTTTTTCAAGTCTGCTTCAGACTGAATCTATCCAGTCCAGAATCAGACTTGATGTGTCTTAAAGAAAACAAAACACTGCCCTAGGCACTAATCAAAGAAAATGTGACATGTTTTCTCACTTTCAACATGAAATCGTTCTTTTTCTTTGATCTTGTATAGCATTGAAAAATCAAAGAATCTAAAAGAAAAAGAAGTAATTAACTGAGGAGAAAAGACAACTAGTATCAGAGAACAGGTTATAACAAAGTACTTCCCCCAAAGCCATCCCTAGCTACTATATGTATTCCCTTCTCCTGCAGTTTCTTCCAAATTTCAAGTGTGATGATAGTTTATTTTCACAAAGAAGACAGACAAAAGTTATTGTCAACTAGAATGCATGCTCTCTGAGAGCAAGACTAATACCTCTGATTCTTTTACAGAGCATAGGACATGTCTGCTAGGTGTGGGGGACCAGATTATGCCACCCCTAAATATGAAGTATTATTGAGCTAAGACAATGAAGAAGCAGCAAATTCAGGAAAGCTCTCTACTCTCCCTCTATTTGTATTGAAGCAGGACATAAATTTATTATAAAGACAAAAGGCATCCCTCCCTTCTTTGACCAAGGAGAACAAAGGTTAACCACAAAGACAGCTTTTGACCCTGATTGTCTAGAGATGGTACTAGAGGAATTTCCATGAACAAGTTTCACTAACCAGGCTTTATCTGCCATTGTTTTGCCTTTTCACAACTTGCTGCCTCAAGGAGACTCAAAGTTCTTTTCCTTTGTCTTGTCACTTCTCTAAAATATACTGTTCTTTGTTGAAGATGCTATATAAGCTAGAATTCAAATCCACCTCTTTGAGAAATATTCATTTCCTAGGTGTCTCCCATGGAGGTATGAAATACATTTGTTAATAAACACCTGTTTGTTTTTCTCTTGTTAATTGTCTTTCATTATAGGGGTCCATTGGAACTACGAACCCGTGATGATTGAAGAAAATTATTTTTCTCTCCCTACATGGGCATGTTGAAAGGAAAGCAAAAAGTATAGATTACTTCATGGATTGATAAAGTATCTCATACAGCCTTTAATGAGAGAAGACAATATAACATAAAGTACACTATGAGTCAGATATCCTGGTTTCAAATCCAGGCTCAGTTACTGCTAGAAATATGCACCCTCTCTAAGCTCAATTTTTAATTAATTTAAGAAATAGCTTTGCTTTGAGGAATTCCTGAGCTAATTTGGGTGAGATAATTGTTACGAGAATCCAGAAAATCTCTCAAGGAAGTTATAGAGAAGGTCCTGACCAGAGCCTTGAAAGTGGTGACTGTTTAGATAACAGGAAAGGAACCTAAGAAATTTTCACAGAGGTGCCTTTGACTTCCTGATTCGTGAGGAGTTAGGAGAGCTCCTAAAGCCACTTTAGTTTTCAACTTCTTTCCTGTTTCGTGAGAGTAATGCCACGTAGTAGTTACATTCCCACACTCTGGATTCATTGCCTGTGATCAAGTCGTAGAATCATAGTTCTACTTAGTTTGTTGCCTATGTTAAAGAGAAAAAGATGAAACCTCAGATTTTTTTTTTTGAGACAGAGTTTCATTCCATCACCAGGCACCAAGCTGGAGTGCAGTGGCATGATCTCGGCTCACTGCAACCTCCGCCTCCCAGGTTCAAGCAATTCTCCTGCCTCAGCTTCCCAAGTAGCTGGGATTACAGGTGCGCACCACCACGCCCAGCTAATTTTTGTATTTTTAGTAGAGACAGGGTTTCACCATATTGGCCAGGATGATCTCGATCTCTTGACATCAGAAACCTCAGATTTTTTAATCTGAAAAGTGAGAGACTACCACCCTCACAGGCTCATTGAGAGGATTAAGTGAAACAACCAATGTGAGTGTCTAATATATTGCAACTGCAGTGAATATTAATTTTAACTCATTCCTATTAACACTGTCATGTTCCCTAATATTTTCTTCTCAAGTCCTGAGTCTCTGTAGTATTGCTAACTTGCTTGCTCTGCCTGCCTCACCCACCTTTCACCCTAGGTAGAATAACATATCCCTGATTAAAGGTCACATCCTGTGAAGACAGACTGTGAAAGCCCAGCCACAATAGATGGATAGACAATGTGTTTTTTGTTCAGAGCAGCCACCAACAGTGATGACAATAGCCATCAATGAGCCGAGGTCAAAGATCAGCAGTCCCTCTGTCACTTCATTCTTCTGGCTGCCAGTGGAGTCCATAGGAACTCAATCTCAGATCTGAAATCTAATCAAAGTTCATCCACCCAAACTCAAGCCAAGGACACCAAAGAACAAATTCACAAGACAAAGTCTTCACTCAGCCTTCTGCATTTGATGATTGTAGAAACATGGTGCAACTGCCAAACAGATGAGAAACTTTGGGGGAAGCTGGCGATTCAAGCCTTGAGAGTGAGGATTAGCAGGAGAGCTTGATGAAGACTCTGGACACGCTTGGGAAGCACAGGAGTGGGAGCCTGCCATGACTCTCCAGGTAGACATCCAAGGAAGCTTAAAATGCTGGCTGACCTGAATGAAAAATGGGAAATGAGAGTACAGAGGCTGTTTTTGACAAAGTTCCTTTTTGTTTCTGTCTCAGGGAAAACAGGAACATCAGCCCTTCCTAGACTCCCCCGGGCATGTGTACATTTGTCCTGGATGCAGCTAGAATCCATGCTTTATGATAGAGTTTATTTCTTGATGCCATTGTCTGCTAGGAGATTTCCTGTATACTGAAAGTGTGCAAGCAATACTTTTCAATTACTGTACATACATCCTGACACACCGTGTGGCCTTCGCCAATTTGCTACACAATCTGTCTTAATAGTAGCCACAAAGCATGCTTCTTGATAGTGTGGACAAAGTCATTTCTCTTTTTTGTTGCTTAAGAATTCTGTTGTAGGTTCAACTTGCTAAAGTAGTTGTGCAGGTCAACATGTGAGAGAGAGAAGCCTGAGTAGTCTCCACTAAATGAGGGTGGGAATGAAAATGAGAAATGTCTTTGAGGCCCTTGGAGTGGGCCTTTGCTGGTGGAAACCCTGTTCAACAAAGAGAAGGAAGTATCCGGCAGAGGACGAGGCTTACATCAGCAAAGGGAAACCCAGAAACCACATTAGTATAAATGATTGTGCTATTCTACCTGGCACCCACTCTTCTTAATGTGGTAGGTTAATTTGTCTTGGAGAATAATTATGTTTTGAGTGCTGACTATTGCCAAGCATTATGCTCAACACTTTAAATCATCCACCCCATTTAATCCCTACATCTTACAAAGCTGATATGATCTTGGTTTTGCAGATGCGAGAATTGACATTTTGGCTTAAGAAACTTTGTTGAAAGCTGGAATTCAAATACAGGTCTGTGTGAGTCCAAAACCCATGCTTTCAACCATATCGTCATCAACCTCAGTTTCTAGAAATACAAAATCTGCACTCTTTTCTCTGCTGCAGTCTGAAGGAATTTATTAGCAGCTGAGACTGTCACAAAGAACCTCTACAGGACTGTGGCAGGGGATTTGGTCACCTTTTATAGCTCTTGGGATTCATTATGATATATAATTTTCTTATTAAATCTCTATAAACCTATATTTCTTCCAGATACAGTTGTTTTCCCCTGTTCTAACCCATCCTATGTCTCATCACCCAAGGAGTCTCACTAAAGTATAGCTTATCTTGCCATTTCTCTGCTCAGACCTCTCAAAGCCCCTGATTGTCCCCTGGGCCACAGTTACTCTTGGATGTGCAAAGCAGGCTGCACCCTTCCTTTTCAGGGTGATTTTCTATTTTCTAGTTTTCAACCCCGGGATTTAAACCAGGCTCTGTGGATCTCTAAGGCCAGAGCTAAGCACATTGTGGATCACTGTAGAATCTCACTTCAAGAAAGGTCCTGTGGTTTCATAAAGATTGGAAAGTGCTTCTTTAACTCGACCATATTGCAATTTCTTCAACAATCCCCTGCCTACACCTCTGCTTAAGCTCATCCTTCACATAAACTGATCTTCCTTCTAGTGCTGTCTTCTAATACCTCATTCATCCTTCAAGACCTGTTTGGAATGCTACTGCCTCTGTAAAGCCTTCCTCAGTAACCCAAACAGAAAGCCTTTCCCTCTGCTTTATGTACTTCCACAACTCCTTTCTTACACTGCTCTTGTAGAACTTGCCACACTAAACCTTGTAGCATGGCTGTTTGTGACCATCTCATGTCCTCTCTCCCACTTGACTTCAATGTCCTGTCCTGCGGTAGAGCAGGCAGAGATCATGTCTCCATTATGTCTGTGTGTTATCCTAACATCAAATACTATGTCTTGATCATGTGAGGAATTTAATAAATGTGTTGATAGAAACTGACTTAATATTGATTATTGGGCATCGTTTTAAGAAATGGCTTTGGTAAGTTGTCTGGTTGGTGAACACCATCTTTAGTTCTTTGAAGCCAAGTGGGGGCAAAAAAATAAAGCAAAATGTCCCCACCCCTATAGGACTTTCTCGTTCACAGTGATAAGGCAGTACGTGCTGCTTTCGTTTTCTTCCTTCAGCTCAAGGCATCCTTGTCCAGGCGTGAAATTGGTGCTTTGGTGTTTTTGTTTTCATTTTTGCGAATATTCTTCAGGATATTTCTTTCTCCAACTAGAAGGTCTGTCGAGGGCCAGGCATAGGGCTATCACTGGGACAGACACCAAAATCATTTATGGTTTCAGTTTTGTCTCCCTCCAGTTTCCAGATTCTTTAAGCATGTAGGGGACAAGGGAGAGCTTTCCCCTCGGTCTTCTGAAGGTTTACTGACAAATCGACTCACAAAAGGCAAATCAATTGGAGGCACAAAAATGTGTTTCACATGTATACACAGGAGCATTCAGAATGAAGATTGACAGACAGAGGGGCAAGTGTCCATTTTTATGCTTAGGTTAACAAAGTATGAACAGCTGTGTAGAAATATGATGAGACAAAATGGGTATGACGTAATGCTAGTGGACTAAGTGGGGAGACCCATTGAGGCTGGTCTGTCTAGGTCCTTCTTGGCTTCTCTGTGCAGCTTTCCTTCCTTCTGGGTGTGGGTAGGCCCTTCTCTAGAATGGGGAGTCTTATGACCTACAGTCAAACAAGGTAGGTAAGATAATTTCCTTTAGTGCAGTTTTTATATTGAAAGGCAGAGGGAAAATTAGAGCAATATTTTTAGGTTTCATGGTGGGCTTGGGGGAAAAGAAGTTTTAGTTTATATGGCCCACCTTGGGGAAAAGGGACTGTAGTTTCTATGGCTAAAGCTAGCCTCAGGGGAGAATGGGACTGAGAGACAAGAGGGCAGGAGAAGCTCAAAAAAACACTTTGCTTCTGAGGCCTTCAAGCACAAGAAAAGGAACTTCCATTTTTCTTGTATCCCTGCTAACACTATCTCTATCTACATGGGCACACAGTGTGAGTCCTGAAATATTATAGCAGCAACTCCCCACTCTGAATTCCACTGTGCTATGTCTCTCCCCTTAGACTCCCATCACTTTCCACCTCTTTTAAAGTCACATGTATGTGCATGTTTCACTTTTCCCTCCAAGCTTCAGATTTTCTGAGGTAGAATTTATGGATTCATAATACCTACTGCTTAGCAATACATGTCTGTTAAATGGGTAGATGAATAAATAAATACATGTTGGGGGCACCTAATCTTGGGAATAATCAAAAGAAAAAAATTGTTCCAAAAAAGAAAAAAGGAGGTGGATGATTATCAGTGGCTCCTGATTTCAGTACAAAAACCTAGCATATGCTTGGGGCACATTTAAACTTATTTGTAGCCACAATATCACGGTCTAATGGACAGAACCAAAAGATGTATGAGGGAACCTATGGAATATTCATTTTGGCTGTCATTGACTATAAAAGGCTTCTAAGAAAAGTCATTCAGATAAATAATAATGATAATAATATCTAATGTTTATTGATCTCTTGCTATGGTCCAGCCACTATGCTAAGAGCTTATGCATGTTATTTCATTTAATCTTCCCAATAACCCTGTAATATAGATGCTGTTTTTAACCTTTTAAAACTAGCTTTTACCCTTTTAAAGCTATAGCTTCCTAAGAAGTTAAATAAAGTACTCAAGGTCTCAAGACAGGAAGTGGTAGAGCTGGGATGCCAATCCAGTTGATACAATGTCAGAGACTAAACTTGTGACCTCTGCTACAAAGACTCATTTATGAAATTTCCTTGCCAGAAGCTGCCAGAAGCTCCAGTCCTGTTTGCAAGGTTGTCTTTGACAAAAATTAAGAAAAACTTTGTTGCATAATGTATACTGTTTCCTGAACTTCAGTCCAAGGGCATCTAATTAAAGAAAAATGACAAGACATTTTGATACATTATGGTGCATTTGGGAAAATCCCTGGTGAGGGTAAAATACCAAATATTTCCTGTACAGTTTGGTCCTCATATCTACTGGTGGTCAATAAATGTTCATTTAATTGAATACTTTCCATTTGACTTGCACAGCCCAAAGTTATTTCTGGATGGCAGTTTTTGGATGCTATTTGCCCTGGTGTGACTTAAAGCAGAAGGCCAGAATCATCATAACAACAGAGACTGGAATCTCTGGGAATATAAGAGAGAATAACTTTGAATTTTATGTTATAGAGGGTTCCTTGCAAACATTTTAAGACTTTTAGTTTAGAGGACAATATATTCACTTTTCTTCTTTAAAAGTCATTTTTGTTTAGTCAGCAAATACCTTTTTAGTGCTGGGCACTGCTATGCATCCCCTGAGGATATAGTGGTGAGCAAGGCAGCCAGGTTCTCTCCCCTCACTGAGCTTTCAGTCTAGAGGGGCAGACGAGTCTTAAACAGGTAATTACAGTCATGTGTAATTGGGGCAATAACAGTAGAAATATAGGGTGCTGTGGAAGCACATTGCAGGGGATAACTTTCCCAGGCCTAGAAAGTCAAGAAAAACTTTCTAAAGATCTAGGATCTTAGAGTAAAATGTTTAAAGAACTGAACATTTTTAAATAAAAATGATAATGATTTCATAAAGCATATAGCTATTAAATCCTTTATTAAGTTTGAAAGATGGCAAAAGGTCTTTAAAATGTACTCTTGGCAAATTGCTAGTTATCTAAACAGAACAAGGGCCACAGCCGAAAAAAATATTCACGATGCTTGTTGAAGGGCAGTGAGACTGACTTTATTCAGGACCATCGCAATAGAAATAGGAACAACTGAGATGCAGTTTTGCAGTGCAGGAGAGAGGTGACTGTGCTTATAGGGGTGAAAGGAGATTTTTTTTCCTTTTTCCCTCTGAAGGTTTGGTAATTCGAGTCTTTGAAATAAACTGACAGTAAACAGATTAACAGGAGAAAAGGAATACAAATGTATTATGTGCACATGTACATAGGAACCACACAAAATATGATACTCAAAGAAGGGCCAGATGGTTGAAGCTTAAATAGCATGTTGAGCTATAGAAAGAGGCTCCTGGACTGTAGTGGTGCCAAGCTATGGGAGGGTGAGGGGAGAAACTGCACTGCAAACAAAGGTCGTCTTATTATGCCACTGAAGCCTTCTGAGGCTTGCTAACCCCAGAAGAATCGGTGAAAAAGTCTGTCTGGCAGTGTATTCTGGGCCTGGAGGCCTTTAGTCTCCTCTCCTCCATAGGAATTAATCTTCTCTGGTTAATGTAGTTTCTAGGGAAAGGGTTTACAAAAATCGCATGCCTTTCCAGAAGGGCTTCTCTTCATCAGATGAGGAAAAACTCAGAGAACACCCTTTCTTACACTTCAGGAGAGAAACAGGACTGAGGGGAGAGGGAGATCAGAGAGACTTTGTTTCTGATGCTGCTTCTTTAGATCAAAGTCCCCAGCATGTCAAAGTACCATACTCTGGGGTATTGTTTTCTGAGCCCTGGTAGTCTCAACTCTGGGTATAACAAGGAAAAGTGGAAATTCATAGCCAAGAAGCAGAGTGGTGGGGGGTGGAGAGGCTCAGTGCAACAATTAGCAAGAGGAAACATTAGGGATAAGTGGAGGATAGTAACTAAAGCAACCTAATGAGATTCTTGCTGAAGGCAGGCCAGGGTGACATCACCTGGGGGATGGTGGGGCATGAAGAGTCTGATTAGTTACTAAAGGTGATCAAGGTGGCAGAGAGCTGAACTGACTTAGCAGGGTTCTTGCTGGAACTAGACAATGCTGAGATGAACACAGAAGTCCAAAAGTAGAGGCCTAGTTGAAAAAAGAATTCAGAAGAGCCTGAGTAGAGTTTGGTCAAGGAGAAACCTTTGTTGTTTAACACACACAGCTGTGCTCCCGCTGGAGGAGGGATTCTTCTGGATACCTTCCTTTCCTTATCCAAACTGCTTCCATTTCCTTAGCCCAGAAATGCTGAATGCTGGAAGACGGCTGCCATGGTTTGAATGTTTGTCTCCTTCAAAATTCATGTTGAAATCTGAATTGTTACCATAACAGTACTGGGAGGGAGCTGACAGGGCCATGAGGGCTCCACCTCCATGGTGGGACTGGTACTGTTACAAAGGGTGCCTTTAGTCTCCTCTTGCTCCATCGCTCACTCTCTCACCTTCTGCCATGTGATGATGCAGCCAGGAGACACTTGCTAGGTGCCAGCACCTTGATACTGAAGTTTTCAGCTTCCAGAACTGTGAGCCAATAAATTTCTGTTCATTATAAATTACCCAGTGTGTGGTATTCTGTGATAGCAGCACAAAACAGACGAAAACAAGGGCTTTATTGTATTTCTAAATCTGGCCCAAATGATATCAAGTAGTCTGTTAATTTTTTATATAGATGCCCTTTGTGTCACGTTTTCTGCTGGCTTATGTCTTTTAATCACACCTCACGGCAACAGGAGCTATTTAACAGGGTGCCACTGTACCAACTTTTTCATCCTTGGATGCAATTTCAGAACGGTACTCCATCAAAAGGAGCAGCAGGATTCTATTAGAACATCTCTTATCTAATACAGAAACACAGTTCTTTCACTGCCGATTTTTCCAGTTCACAAATGCTAAGAGTTTCAATACTATTACAACCATATAGTTCAACGCAATTTAAAACCTATTTTTAAAACAGTAGACTGGATTCATCTTTAATACATAGACCAAGTTTTCTATGTGTTCATATGCCACCTAGTGGGCTATGTTACATACAAAAAGTAAAACTGATCTTTCGAATTATAATCTAGCATTTTCTTCCTAAAATTTGAGGTCCAAATGACAAATCTTAGCCAGTAAAATCTCTGAATTTAAAAGGTAACATTACATATTCAGCATAGAGTCAGTTTGAAGAAGACCAAAGTTTGGAATTCCTTTTAAACATCTCATCTGGGAGATTTAAAAGGAGAGTATCAGAGAATACCTACATCAAAGGGTGTAGTTTTGAGTTACCATTGACAGTAGTGGAAAGAGAAACCGGTGAAAAATAAAAGTAGCCTATTTTATCTAAGGGGGTTGAGGTGCGTAGCAAATAGAAAAACAAGACTTCACAATCCAAAGAAGCTGACGATTTTAAAGATACATTCCATTTCACAACCTCTTGAAGGATTGGGCATTTTTAAGGCACCTCTATCCGAGGTTAAAGCAAAAACTATTTATTGACTGTCCACCGTGTGCTGACCACTAAGCTAAGGACTGAGATAAAAGAATGGGAAAGACTGAAGAGAACCCCTTCCCTACAGAAGCAGAGAGAAACTATTTCATAACATTCTGGATTTTGCCACTGAATTTTACAAGTAGTATTATGACACCGTTTTACACTTGTTTTTGTTGGTGCAATCCGAACAGAACTCATTATTCTGTTACTAAAGGGTAGCGTGATCTCAGTTAAGGTGAGTAGAGCTTAATGACTTTCCAGAGTTCTAGGACTGTTAGGAGAGCTGTAGCAGCTATGGAAGTAAACATTTTTTGTTCTTTGTTTTTATCAGACATGAGGTCTCACTATGTAGCCCAAACTGGTCTCGAACTCCTAGGCTCACGTGATCTTTCTGCCTGGACCTTCCAAAGTGCTGGGATTACAGGAGAGTGAGCCACTGCACGCAGAACTAAGGAAGCAAACTTGTTGAAGCAATTTGGTCTTTCCCCTGACTGAAAATGAGAGAAATCTTATCAGCTTGCTATCATGTGGCTTTGGGAGAATTCTTTGTATTTGCTTGGGGTTAGCATGAGAACAGATCATCTTCCATGGAGTGCTTGAATCATTTCCCATAAGGCCAGAAACAAAGCAATGAAACGAGCTTGGGACAATGAAAAGGGCCAATGTCCACCAAGTTGGAAATTCAGTGTATAACGTAACTCATACTTCTCCAGGGTTAAATGAATAAAGAGGGGAGAAGCTAGGAGACTGCACTGAACTTCCTGCTGTTCTATTGTTTTGGTTAAAGCAGTAATTGCCCTCAACTCTTTTTTGACTTCCCAAGCCACTCTCCAAAAAACACCATCAAAATTTCCAAAGCATCCAAGAAGTCTAAATAGCAACCTGAGGCTCTGAGTAAAACACATGGATTTAATCATGGAAGTTTAGGTTCAATACTTCCTACTCTCCCACAACCTACATTTGATATAGCCTTCTTCTCAGGATCCAGCAGTATAATCTCTATCAAAAAATGTTTCATGCAAGTGACAGGTACCAGAATGAGAACCCTGGCACTGCATGATATCAGATAATTTGCTGAAGGTTGGTGAAATCTTGATAAGCACTCAGGAGGAATGGCATAAAGAAGAGAGCTGATGTAGTTTTTACCTGTAGTAAGAGAAGTATAGTGAAGTGGGTAGTGTGGGAGCTCTGGTCTCAGGGCCACTCAGGTTTGAATCCCATCACTATCACTTACTAACCATGGAAATTTTGGGTGAGTGACTTAACCTCTCAAAGGCTATTCCATCATCCATAAAAAGAAAAAATGTCAGCATCTCACAAAGGTTGTTATGATTATTAAATATCAAAGGGAAAGTATCACAATGCCTGGCATATTGTCAGTCTTTAATTTCATTGAGGCAGCATTTTTATTACTACTTTTATGATTATTAATACTTATAGTAAGCTTCATTTGTTACTATATTTGCTTCTGGATGACACATCATAAAAAGGCTATATAAGTGAGAGAGAAATTAAAGAAGTTTCCAACAGATCTATCATGAAATCATGTTGCCCAAGGACTGAGTGTGAAAATTACAATCTTGGAGAAACATCACATTGGACTTCAACTGTTGACAGGCCTCTCATTTGTAAGAAAGATCAGGCTTGCTCACTGTAGCCACAGATAATAGAACAAATCAGAGTGAATAGAAATTACCAGTACCTATATCTCTGGTCGATGTAAGAAAGAATTTTCCTCAGAACTATCAGAAGGGAGAAGGACTATGTGGTAAGCTGACAAACTTCCTGTCCATGGAGATGCTTACATGTGGAAGACCAATTGCCATGGGTATTATGCTGGGAGGATACAGTTTATCCAGTGAGTATCAGATTAGGTGGTTGTCCAATGCTGGACACTGTCCAATTGTTGTCCTTCAATATTGAGATTTTCTGACTCAAGGAGAAAGAAGAAGAAAAAGACAAGAAAAAATGCCAAAAGGAAGAAATGGAGAGTGGCAGCCATCCCTGTTTCTTTTGTTTTATCGTTCCCTTCTGGGGAGTGTAGGATTTAGCAAGGGTCATCCCTAGCCCATAAAGCATCTTTGTCCATCTTCAAAAATGCAACCCCTTCTTAGCTGATGTAACATCATGTGTTCAGCACTGGACAGTGTGGGGATGTCCTTGTGAAAATTATAAAAAGAAGTTTCTTCCTCTGGACAGAGGCATCATGAGAGGACTAAAGACTAATTTTCAGCCCCCACTCACCTTCTCAATCTGCACCACTGTTATGTGGCAACACTGGCTTTACCTTTCTGGCCCTTTCAAAGTGTGTGTGTGTGTTTGTGTGTGTGTGTGTGTAGATAGTCTTTCTTCTCAGAGCATTGTTACCCAGTCAAAGATAGAGTCCAGGCACTGCTTTCCCTTTCTAAGTCAGGCAAGAGAAACTGGTGGTTGCCTTTAAGTCTTTTCCAGCTCTTAGAACTTGCTCAACTTAGGACTTGAGCAACATGATCATTACCAAGAGTATGTGCTTATGAGAAAGTAAAAATTCTGTGGAAAGCATTGTAGAATATTGGATCAGTAATGACGGATGCTTATGAGTTTTGGCTCCCAGCATACCTTTTCCTTCTTTATAGTATCCCAATTCCTACTTGCATCTATGACTGAGGTGAAGGGTAATGTTGGGGGCTGATCTTCTGCATATCTTTGCTCTCCCTGTCCTGTCATACAGCCAGGGTTTGAGCATGTGAACAGAGCCTGGTCAGTCAGGCATGATCTTCTCTCCTGAGACCTTGAATGTTGGGCTACTGGTCTGGATCCAAGATAAATAATGGGAAGTTATTCACCTGCCTGACTGCCCTGGTACCAGAGCTTTCTGTGTCTCCTGTTCTACTTCCTGCCTTCAGCTTCTTGGGCTTCTTGTTTATATGTAAGCCTTATTCTCTGGCATCCCTTCAATTCTGTAAGCCCCCTATTACCCTTCGTGTTATCTCCTAGTTGTTTTTGTTGTCAGTTGTGTAGATTTCTGTTGCTTGCAACCAAGAACTCTGAAATACCAATATTAAAGTTGGAAATAGCAGCATTTATTAATGGTATGAATGGCTCATAAATCATAAACTGCTTACTACTAAAAAGATTAAACTCTTCCCATGCTGAGATGATGTCTTGCCTCCTGGCCCAAACTCCATTCCTGCAGTAACAAAAATTATGATATTAGCTTTACATTTATTGAGCATTAATTGAGTGTTGAGCTAAGTGCTTTAATACAACATCTCACTTAATTCTCACAATTCATTCAAAATAAAAATTAAAATTATACTCATTTTATAAATAAAGAAACTGAGGCTGAGAGGGACTTCCTCAAGATTAAGGAGAAAGTGGCAGAGCCAATATTTGAACCCATGTCTGAGTCACTCTAGAAACTCTGCATATAACTGCTATGCTGTTCTGTCTCTTATTCTGCCTGACTGACTTACACCTGGGGAATATTTTAAAAATATTTTTTGCAAATGATGAAATAGTCATGATAAATCAAATAATGAGAAATTGAAAAAAAAACCACACATATACATTGTGAATTAGCTTCAGGAAAAGGCAAATTCAGCTTATTTACAGAGTAGCTGGCTGTGTCTCAGCTTTCAATATTTATGTGTTACTCTTGGGACCCCCCATTTTCCCCTGGTTTGGGTGCACAGTGCATGGGAGCAGCCATGTATTTCAGCTGGGTCTTTCCTGCCTGTTAAATATCTACTGGGCTAAGCACTCTCCAAGCTCCTAGCAAGTTCATTAGTTACCTGAAAATATCTACCTCATCTGTCATCAGCACTCAAATGGCCTGAGGGATTTTTCATTTCCACTCCATTTTCCAAACTCTTTCTAGCATTTACCTCCCACATCTGGAATCAATCCTGACCAGCAGCAAAATGCTGAATAGTCGGGCTCCTCCCAGGGCAGCCTTTCTTTCTCCCAAGGAGAGACAAGAATACGTCGCATAGGAATTAGCCATTCTCTACTAGAGAAAACTGGCAGCAGAGGCAGCTTCTGCATTCTAATTTGCTCATCTAGCCCCTTCGTCTTTACTTGTTGAAGCAAAATATTTAGTTTAACAAATGTATTCAGTCATTGGAGCTGAAAAAACACACATATTTTAAAACTAGATTTTATTTGTGTTGCAAATTGTATCTTCAAAAATATCCCAGTTCATTGTCCCTTTACCCCCTTGATAGAAAAGATTTAGACTACAATCTTAGGAAACATCGCTGACTTCCAAGCCTCGGCACCATTGCCCCACCACTGTTGCTGCAATCTCTTTCCAGAGAAAAGAGAATATCAGTTTGCCAGTGACAACTAACTCAATGCCAAGGATGATTTAGACATTTGATTTTATGTTGTTTGGGGGTTGATTTTGTTTTTGTTTCTAGATAGTGTGGGGACCAGCTTCATAGACTTCCAGAATTGCTTTCAAGGGGACAACGTTCAGATCCTCATGAAGGAAATATAGTTAATTTATTATAGATTGTTATTTTCCTTTCAGAGGGGAAGGACTGGACAGGAAAAGCTGACTTCGGGAAACTAAACTCCACACACCTTTTAACAATTATTCTTGAGAATATCTTCATGAAAATAATACCAGAAAGTAAATGGCACCAAAGCTGCTTTCTGAGAACCCCTAACAAAATATGGAAGGGATAAAGTCAATCTCTTAATTGGATGAACTGCATCTTTAAGGACAGCACATCCTGTCCTTAACTTTAAATCATCCAGAGTTTTTGTTTGCTTGTTTGTTTTAGAAGAAACAGCAATATAAAAAATCCGAAATGCCCAATATAGTGCAAGGTACAGTCGTTAGCACCTGCAGGGTGATTATCTATGCTGGCGAAGTGAAATATTACTATGGATAATAGAAACTTACAAAATAAAAGAGAGAAAAACTAATGAGAGGCAATCAGGGTGCTAGAAAGGCAGTTTCCTACAAAAGATTTCATAATTTCAGATAGTGAATAAGGTGCTTCTGCTCCCTTTAAGGTCAGTAATTGAATCATCAAGTGTTTTTAAAATACACTAAGTTGTTAACAATTTTGAAATATCTACCCTGCACCGGGCATTGTGCAAAGTCTCTTCTCAAGTTATAGCGTCCACCGTGCTCCCAGCACGTGCACCAGGCACTGTGGGGATGCAAATGAACTGCAAGAGCCTGCTCTGTCCTTTTCTTACATAACTGGGCAATGCAATGGTGAAACCCCTGAGAAAGCAAATCCAACCTCCGGATTGAGGGGATAAAAACAATGTGAACAGTAAGCTCTTTGAAAAGAAAACTGCTTCCCTATGGTAGAAAATAAGGGGGAAGGGGGCCCATGCAGGGAGCCCAGCAAGCAGAAAAGGTGGGCCGTAGGGAGTGTGATATTACACAGGAACATAATGGGCTTGACTGCATACTTGTCTAATTACTGCAGCTATTAAAATCTCTATAATTTAGATTCAGGCAGAAAAAAAATGGCTCGTATAAATGCACACACATGCTCCTGATTGGATTTTATGAATCCATTCCTCTTGATTCTAAAAGGACACCACCCTGCTGTGTACATGTGGCTGCTAAACCTGAATGACCTTCTCCCCTGGCCCTGCCCTTGCCCCCTAACTAGTGTACACTGTTACTGTAATAAGCAGTTTGGTTAGATAAGGCGATGGTTGATGGGATCATCTGTGTTGAAGCCGAATTATAATGCTTCAGTCAATGGATTTAATCTAAACCAAATGTTTTGGGATTCTGAGAGCTCCAGGAGAAGAGAAAATGTAAGTTTTATATTTGCTGAAGTTCAAACAGAGAGCAGACAGAGAGATTCCAGAAGCTCAGAGAGTGGTAGCAAAAAAAAAAAAAAAAAAAGTGTTGTTCCTCCTGAGTTCAATCAAAGGAACAAGTAGGGTACATTTTGCATTCGCCTTCTCCTTTAGTTTTCTCCTTTATGAACTTTCTTTTCTCTTGACATATTATCTGTTTAATGCCAAAGTGAACTTGATACAGTAAGTACTTAGCACGTGGCAGGTGCTCAAAGACACTTCTGGAATAAACAATAAATAAGTGGGCAATGGTTAGTGTAGGGGTTTAGCGTCCACGCTGTTAGTCTCAGACTTCTTAGCCATGAGACAAGGCAAATATGCCTAACATCAGGGCCTCAGTTTCCAGATATGCAAAGTGGAGCTAATACTAGTTGTGCAGATTAAACAGGTCAATGCATCTAAGTACCAGCACAGTGTCTGATACATAGATGGTAGCTTCCTAGCTAACCTTCATTAGCTTTTGCACCTGTGTTCTTACCTACCAGCTAAGACTTCCCCTCCTGAGAACCCTGGCCATTTCCTTTTAACCGGTCTTTCCCGCACCCTTCTTTGTTTTAGTTAAATATGGGATTTAAGCCTAAAACTTAGGCCACTTCTTTGAGAATTCCTCATTTCCTGGGTACTTCCCATATATAAATGGGATAAATGCACTAATAAACTTGTGTGTTTTTCTCTTGTCTGTCTGTCTCTTGTCAGTGGTCTGTCCCAGCTAAGTATGCAGAAGGGTTGTGAAAAAGTTATTTTTCTTCCCCTACAGTACATATGGCTAATTTTGAAGACTACTACTTTCATTAAAAACACAGAAAAAGTGCTTATCCATGCTTCATTTTATCTAATGCTAAAAATAACTTTTGGAGGCTGAAGAGAAATATTACTATTCTCATTCAACAAGTAAAAAAATAGTTATGTCCCATAGATAGTGAGAATCAAGCCAGAGTTGAAACTCAACTCTATATTTGATATTCAACAAAGGTTTAATGAGCACCTACTGTGTTTCAAGCACCATGCTGGGTTCTGGGAACAAAACAGTGGACAGATAGAGCAGTCTTGAAGGGTATCTTCCTGCTCCTAGTCTAGTGCTCTTAATAATCTGAGAATTAGCCAATGACAGTGACATTAATTCAAAATCCAATACGTTTTTTCATATCAAAATTTAATAGCTTTAAGGAGGTTTCTAAATACCTTAAAAAGAATCGGAAGGCACTTTGTGCAGGATTTATGACTGAAACTATAGTAAACAGTGACTAAATTAACAGAAGTATAGTTGTAACATGACTTAGGAATAAAATAATTGGAAAGTCATCTAAACACTTGGCAACATCACCATCTTACATAAGAGATAAATGCACTAAAAGTGCAGCAGTGAAGATAGCTATGGGTTTCAACCCAAGGTGCCCCATTTTTGTATCACCGAACAGCCAGGATTTCCATGCAGGCTCTGTGCATTCACAGGCCACTCCTCTGCTTTCAGTCCCCAACTGCCAGGCCTATCGGTGTTCCCTATTATTCTCCTGACAGACAAAAGGAAAGTAGCATGTATTACTTCTGCTACATGCTACTAGGAGCCAGCAAAATGGCTTTGTGATTGTGAGACATGTCGACTTAATTAGCTTTTTTCCTTCCAGGTAATAAGGGTTTTCTCCAAGGAATGACCAAAATTAACAACACAGTTTGAGGAAGTTTATATTTCTTTCTCTTTTCCCACTTAAGATTCCTAGATGCAAAAATCACACCCACGGATGCTAAGAAATCTACATGGTTTATTATTTTTGAATTTAACAAAATAAGATATTACCACAGTGAAAGTTAGAATCGCTTCATCTGACGTGTATTTAGAAACTGTCCATTTGAGAAGTACGGATTAAGTGTCCTTCAGACTTTAAAGATTAAGGAGATGAGAAGTATCCTCTCTTTTACCAGAACTTTTTTATTTGGAAAGTTCATCCACAGTTCTGGGAACCCCCAAATATAGCATGAAGAAACATTTTTTGTACACACGCATTTTGTGAGGTTATGGCTTTCCAAAAGATTCTTAAGGGAAGACATAAATCAAATCAGCTTGAGAACCGCTTCATCATTGTCTGTCAAAGTCTCAAATGTTGTCAATTCATATATAAGTAATTTCACATAATTTTTGGATGTTTCTTCAAACTTGGGATTTGAAACCAAAATTTATAATCATCAGAGATACATTTTAAGGATATGTCTAGTTTATACTATGACATTTCTTTCATTTGCACAATTTGAGAAGTGTTTCTTGCCTCTGAAAAGCAGAATGAACTTTCCAAGGATAACTCCACTTAATTTGACTCTGAGGATTGTAGTTCCTGAACAGCTGACTGAAATAAAATTCCACAAAGCAGATCCTCTATTCCCATTTTACTGCTGTAATTTAGGTTTGTGGCCCAAGCCAAGAGTACAAGGATTGAACCCCGTGTCCCATCATGTTGCTGTGGGGTAGGACTGATGAGTTTTATCAGTGAGCCTTTGTGGGTAGAGCTCCATCCAACTAAATAAAACTAAGAGTCTCCCTGCCTCCTCGGCACTTCTCATCCTGTTGGGGAGACAAAACATGCATTCAATGCATGTGCATTTTTTTCCAAGAGGCCATACTATAAACTAGAAAATCTTGAGAACGTATACAGATTTCACTAGCATTCAAAATGTCCATGGCTAACGATGTTCTGGATTATGGTATGTCTTACTATGAATTTATGGATATATTGTCTGATTTGTCAATGTTCATTCTTCAAAATATGCCCATTGAAAAAAACTGAGTTTTTTTGGAGGATAAATTTTATGACTAAATTTTTTAATATACCACGCAGGATTCTTATTTAGAAGATTTGCCAAATTTAGAGTCTTCAGTGATCTAAATAATTGACCTTCCTGTCACAGTCTTCCATTTACAAGTAGGTGAAGAAAGTTTTTTTTTCTGTAAGGTAGACAGAGAAAAAAAACTATATATATATATGTATATATATATACGTATATATATGTATGTATATATATATATATGTACATGCATTTATATACACACGTAGTAGGAAGTTCAGTACAATTTGCTATTTTAAAAAATTATTAGAATAGGTGCATTAAAGCTTGATAGGGTTTGTAAAATTTATAGAGGCATCCCCTTCAAGGCCTGATGTGAGTTATGAAATCTAATTTTGTTTTCATAGCTCTGTGATAAAATTTTATCAATGTTATAAAAGGGGTCTTTACTATGACTGACCGGAAATCTGAACTATCTGGCCAGGCAATAAAAACACATTCCTTAGCTGCAAAGTGTCAGACAAGCAAGGTTTAACTAAAATTGATCGATAAGTCTTCCTTTTACAGTTGAGTGCATTCACTTTACCTCATAGGATAATAGTTTTTTTAATGGTTTTTCCATTAATATCAGACATCAGTGTTAGTAAGGAACAAGAAAGACATAAAAGAGAGAGAGAGGCCATCAAGAAAGAATGTTGCAGTCTTTAATGGTAGGGCACTTGTGCTATGACAAAGGCTTGTGTGGGTGAGGTCTGGGGATTTTTGTTACTGATTATTACGGGTTGAATTGCATTCCTCCAAAATGCACATGTCAAAATCCTAACCCCAGCACCTCAGGATGTGATCTTATTTGGAAATAAGATCACTGCAGATGTCATTAGGTAAGATGAAGTCACACTAGAGTAGGGTAGGCCCTAATACAACATCACTGATGTCCTTATAGCAATAGGAAAATTTGGACTCAAGGACACAGGAAGAATGTCACATAAATATGAAGGCAGGGATCGAAATGATGCTTCTACAACCCAAGAAATGCCAAAAGAGTGACAGCTTTTCTTAGTCTGTTCGGGTTTCTATCATGAAATAACTTAGACTGGGTAGCGTAGGGACAATAAAAATTTATTTCTCACAATTCTGGAGCCTGGGAAGTCCATGATTGAGGTGTCAGCAGATTTGGTGTCTACTGAGGGCTTGCTTCCTGGTTCATATATTGCCTGCTGCCAGTGGTGCCTTCTTGCTGTGTCCTCACATAGTGGAAGGCGCATGGCAGCTCTCATGGGCTTATTTTGTAAGGGCACTAATTCCATTCATGAGGCTACTGCCCTCGTGACCTAATTAGCCCCTAAAGGTCTCAGCACTTACTACTATCACATTGGGGATTGGGTTTCAACATATGAATTTCAGAGGGACACAAACATTCAGTCCATAGCACCAGCAAACCACCAGAAGCTAAGGAGAGGGATTGCACAGATTCTTCCTCATAGCCCTCAGAAGGAATCAGTACTGCTTACACCTTGATTTTGGACTTCTGGTCTCCAGAACTGTGAGACGATATGCTTCTGTTGTTTAAGATACCCATCTTGTGGTACTTCACTATGGCCTCTACTGTGGTCTGAATACGTCTTCCAAAATTCATGTTCTGTAAGCTGAATCCCTAATGCAGCAGTGTTGGGACGTGGGGCATTTTGAGAGGTATTTGGGTCATGAGGGATATACTCTCACAAATGGATTAATGCTGCTATGAAAAGGGCACGTGGGAGTGGATTTGCTTTCTCTTCCCTTCCACCTTCTGCCCTGTGGGGAAGCAGTAAGAAGACGCTCACCTAACACCAGTGCCTTGATTGTGATCTTGGACTTCCCAGCCTCCAGAACTGTGAGAAATAGATTGCTATTCTCCCACCTTGGGTTGGGCATACAAACATAACTTACCTTGCCTAACTCAATTGTCATCAGGAAAATAATTCAAATAAGCAGCAACTCAACCATAAAATGATCACTTCAGGGTATCTAGGGAGCTCATTTTCAGAACTGCCAAGACCATATCTAACATTTCTATTGCACTGAAAACTTACAAGGGGTTTCTAGGGTACCTAAATGGAAACAGCAGGTTTTGAGGGTAGGCAGATTTGGGTACAGATCCCAGCTCTGCCACTTATTAGCTGGCACCTTTGGCAAAGGTATTTCACTTCGTAAAAGCCCAGCTTTCCCATCTGTAAAATGTAAAAGTAGTAAAAGAAATATCTACTTCATAGGGTGGTTGTGAACACTGATTCAGAGAGACAACATCTATGTAAAAGTTCAATATGGAGCCTGGTACAGACAGACACTCTAAAAATGGTGGTGCCTTTCTCCTTCCATGTTAATGATCTTATTTGAGTCTTATACCAAGCAACTTTCCCAAGAGTGCAGGAAGGCAAGATTCAAGCCAGGCCTATGCCTCCAAGCCCAGGAATCTTTCCCTGGAAGGAGCCACCTCCACACCTTGGCTACCACAAAGTCATGCTATGACTGCCCTCTGTTGCTCTAGTGAGATTTAAATTGGGCTTATGAAGGTGAAGTGGCCCTTTATGCAGATCCTGGTGAGCACCTGTAGAAAGTCCCTACTAGGCAGACGATGAAATTCTAGGAATCAGCTGGAAGAGAAAGAGAGGGGAAGAAAAAGTCATATCTGCCTAATCGTATCTTATTACTGAATTAGAATCAGACTTTTAAAGTTGGATGCAACTTTAAAGATAAAAAATCTGCTCTTTTCATTTTCTAGAAGAGGATGTGGCAGGTTATACAGTACCTCAGCCAGTTAGCATCAAGTTGGATGATCTCATGAATCCCAGTCCAATGTTCTTTCCATTCTAATTAGTGTTCTAAATACCCACAATGTTAGCTCAAGAATGGAAGAACCAGAAGAGATCCAAGGATATGTAAAATAGTCTCAGAATAAGTCTTTGTCATTGAAGAGAAACGTGGCTTTAGTAGAATCAAGATGCTTCCTAACTGATTGTTAGACCAAGACAAAGTGAAGGTTTCAAAATGGTGCTATCACTGCAATTTAGTAGAGTGGGAGGGGTGCATCAGTGCTCTTTCATATCTGCTCTTTTTTTTTTTTAGAGGAAATCTTGCTCTATCACCCAGGCTGAGGTGCAGTGGCACGATCTCAGCTCACTTGGCAGCCTCCACCTCCCAAGTTCCAGCAATTCTCCTGCCTCAGCCTCCCAGGTAGCCGGGATTATGGGCATATGCCATTATATCTGGCTGATCTTTGTATTTTTTAGTAGAGATGGGCTTTCACCATGTTGCCCTGGCTGGTCTCCAACTCCTCACCTCAGATGATCTGCCTGCCTCAGCTTCCCAAAGTGCTAGGATTACAGGTGTGAGCCACTCGGCCAGGATCATACCTGCTCTTTAGAAAGGGTGAAGTTTGCTCATCTGCGCCTGCAGCACCCAGGAGCTCCTGAAAGAGCTCATGGTCATTTTAGAGTGGAGAGAGGACATAAGAAGCAGTGACTCTTGTTTGGAAATCTTCTAAATTGGCTGATTCCCATTTACATGCTGTTTCTGGCAGCAGAGATCAGTCTGGGTCACCTCTATGCCACTGAGTAAATATGCTCAAAATTATTACTATTTCAGACAAATGTTTAACTGTTCTCAGATTATCTATGACACCACAGGCCAAAGTCACAGCAATCTAAACTGGGAGTGAGTTTACTTTACTTCGTGATTTATGGAATGAGAATTCTGGGTGCTCTGTGGGACTAATTTAATACGAAACATTCAGATGTCTGTCTTATAATGCCATTCATCTTTCCTTAGCCTGCCTGCACCAGGGAGCATGTGGTTCAGAGAGCAGCCTCTCCCTCCTCAGCCACAAATCATCACACTTGTGAAAGGGGGTGACATGTCTTCCTTTCTAAGCCAGGCTGCCTGCAACAAGAGGGTCTGTCTGGGCTTTGATGGAAGAAAAGTGTTTTTCACTCTATCAGGCTGTTGGAGTGTTTTGAAAGGTACAGTTAGCAAAGTAGGGTTCATAATCAACATTGCTTTGGGCTGCCTTTTGGTGAAGGTAACTTAGTCTACACTGTCTTGACAACAAGTGCAGGTGTGATTCAGGGTCGTACTTATATTTGAAAAGCAGATATTTCAGTGCATGGTTAAAAAGGAACAAAAATAAAACTTTTTAAGCCAACAAGTTAGCCTAAGTCTCACATTTATCCAACAAATATTTGTGAATGCCTCCTATGTAGTAAGGGCTATTCAGGCACTGGGAACGCAATTCTGAACACCCTACTTTCAAGGAGTTTGCAGATCAGTGTGAGAAAGGGCATTTCCACAGTGGTAAGTCCTACAATCAGGGTGAGCAACAGGCACAGGGAAAGCACATGGAAGGAAGTTCCCCACACAGTCATACAAATGACATGAGAAAGCTGCAGGAAGAAAATGTGCAAAATCAAGAAAGTAAGAGAGAATATACAATCTTGGGGAAGGGGGAAAAGTTTAGAATGGGCAGAGTGCAGAATGCTGTGAGCAAAGGGCTGAGAAGCCAGATTGCAGAGCCAGGGAGCTCTGGATTCCAAAGGCCTTAGGCACATGGGAAGGAGATTGTCCTTCATTTTGATGGCAACAGGGGGTCATTTAAGCTCTTTAAGCAAGGAAGTGACATGATATGATTCTTATTCTAGAAAGAACATTCTGGCTACAACTTTGATAAAGAATTTGATCTCAGCAAGGCTCCAGGGGTGGAGTGTGCAATGACTAGCCGGAAAATTAGAGGTATTATCTCAGTGAGTGATGGCAGTGGTCTGAAGTCAGATAGGTAAGTAAACAACTTCGAAGTACTTACAAATCCTATAAATGAATCCCACTTTACTCATATTAACAGTTGTATGTTTGTGCAAATAGAAATCAACCTCTGCTGTCAAGTCATTTCCTGAATGAGGCAGAGTCCTGCTGACCCTGGTATGTGCTGCCACTGCCATGTGAAAACTCTCTGAGAAGCCTCTTGAAGACACAGCTTTGGTTAAATGTATGGATGTGGCCCATATCAAACTTCCCATGAGAACAGGGTGTTATCTAGTGGATAATACTGCTCCAGGGATGTCCTAGAGAATACGAGGATTTGCAACTCAAAACACAGCAGAACACTGTCACATCCAGTGAGCAGAGCTCACATTTTAACACTAGGAAAGCTGTTTTTGTTTTTTTTTTAATTTTTTATTGGATTTTAGGTTTTGGGGTACATGAGCAGAGCATGCAAGACAGTTGCGTAGGTACACACATGGCAGTGTGCTTTGCTTTTCTTCTCCCCTTCACCCACATTTGGCATTTCTCCCCAGGCTATCCCTCCCCACCTCCCCCTCCCACTGGCCCTCCCCTTTTCCCCCCAATAGACCCCTGTGTTTAGTACTCCCCTTTCTGTGTCCATGTGTTCTCATTTGTCATCACACGCCTATGAGTGAGAATATGCGGTGTTTCATTTTCTGTTCTTGTGTCAGTTTGCTGAGGATGACGTTCTCCAGATTCATCCATGTCCCTGCAAACGACACAAACTCACCATTTCTGATTGCTGCGTAATATTCCATGGTGTATATGTGCCACATTTTTCCAATCCAGTCTATTATCAATGGGCATTTGGGTTGATTCCAGGTCTTTGCTATTGTAAACAGTGCTGCAATGAACATTCGTGTACATGTGTCCTTATAGTAGAACGATTTATAGTCTTTTGGATATATACCCAGTAATGGGATTGCTGGGTCAAATGGAATTTCTATTTCTAAGGCCTTGAGGAATCGCCACACTGTCTTCCGCAATGGTTGAACTAATTTACACTCCCACCAACAGTGTAAAAGTGTTCCTTTTTCTCCACATCCTCTCCAGCATCTGTTGTCTCCAGATTTTTTAATGATCGCCATTCTAACTGGTGTGAGATGGTATCTCAATGTGGTTTTGATTTGCATCTCTCTGATGACCAGTGACGATGAGCATTTTTTCATATGATTGTTGGCCTCATATATGTCTTCTTTCGTAAAGTATCTGTTCATATCCTTTTCCCACTTTTGAATGGGCTTGTTTGTTTTTTTCCTGTAAATCTGTTTGAGTTCTTTGTAAATTCTGGATATCAGCCCTTTGTCAGATGGGTAGATTGCGAAAATTTTTTCCCATTCTGTTGGTTGCCGATCCACTCTAGTGACTGTTTCTTTTGCCGTGCAGAAGCTGTGGAGTTTGATTAGGTCCCATTTGTCTATTTTGGCTTTTGTTGCCAATGCTTTTGGTGTTTTGTTCATGAAGTCCTTGCCTACTCCTATGCTAAAAACCCTCAATAAACTCGGTATCGATGGAACGTATCTCAAAGTAATAAAAGCTATTTAGGACAAACCAACAGCCAATATCATACTGAATGGGCAAAAACTGGAAGCATTCCCTTTGAAATCTGGCACTAGACAAGGATGCCCTCTTTCACCACTCCTATTCAATATAGTACTGGAAGTTCTAGCCAGAGCAATCAGGCAAGAAAAAGAAATAAAGGGTATTCAAATAGGAAAGGTGGAAGCCAAATTGTCTCTATTTGCAGACGACATGATAGTATACCTAGAAGACCCCATTGCCTCAGCCCAAAAACTCCTGAAACTGATAAGCAACTTCAGCAAAGTCTCAGGATATAAAATCAATGTGCAAAAATCACAAGCATTCGTCTACACCAATAACAGACTTAAAGAAAGCCGAATCAAGAACGAACTGCCATTCGCAATTGCTACAAAAAGAATAAAATACCTTGGAATACAACTCACAAGGAATGTAAGGGACCTCTGCAAGGAGAACTACAAACCACTGCTCAACGAAATCAGAGAGGACACAAACAGATGGAGAAACATTCCATGTTCATGGTTAGGAAGAATTAATATCATGAAAATGGCTATACTGCCCAATGTAATTTACAGAATCAACGCTATCCCCATCAAGCTACCATTGACTTTCTTCACAGAACTGGAAAAAACCACCATGAACTTCATATGGAACCAAAAGAGAGCCCGCATAGCCAAGTCAATTCTAAGCAAAAAGAACACAGCGGGGGGCATCACACTACCGGATTTCAAACTATACTACAAGGCTACAGTAATCAAAACAGCATGGTACTGGTACCAAAACAGAGATATAGACCAATGGAACAAAACAGAGGCACCGGAGGCAACACAACATACATACAACTATACAATCTTTGATAAACCCGACAAAAACAAGCAATGGGGAAAGGATTCCATGTTTAACAAATGGTGTTGGGGAAACTGGCTAGCCATGTGCAGAAAGCAGAAACTGGACCCCTTCCTGACACCTTACACTAAAATTAACTCCAGATGGATTAAAGACTTAAACATAAGACCTGGCACGATAAAAACCCTAGAAGGAAATCTAGGAAAGCTGTTATCAAGTGTGTCGTTTGAGAGTGAGGTGGTGGAAGAGACAGTCGTAAAAATAAAAATCTACAATGGGATTTATCCTAGCAAAATGACTACATTAATAAAGAGGTAAGGAAAGTCTGATAAAAAGGGTTTGACATTGGAATTGATTTGAAAAAATTTCAATCAGAGCCAATCAGAGCATATCTTGAGTTTTGCCACTCTCTGCAAGATCCACTTCTTTGGACAGACTCGAGCATGTACAGAAGTAATACTTAAGATCTCAAATGTTGTTCATCTTGATATTGTCATCAAAGTTGTAGATTCTAGCCTCAATTTTGTATTGGCTGCTTAGAAAATATCATCAAGGTCACCCCACCAAAGTCAGTTTTAAGTGTATACCCAAGGACAAGCCTTTCACTGACTGATTAGGAATAGTGACAGCCTAGCTGATTCCATTGCTAATTTCGTTCCTCGGTGGTAAAGGAAGAAAAGAACCATAACAATGGCAGAAATACATGTCTATGCAAACAATGCCATGTCCACAGCTTCCTAAGGAAAGATCAGTCCACACTGTTCCATACACAGGAAAACTGTGCTTTGCATCATGTATCCCTCACATCCTAATCTAAAGGAACGAGTAAAAGCCATCCATTCAATCATCTGTTAGAAAACACAGAAAAAGTAGTTCAGATGGTATGGTGACCCTGGAGCCAAAAGAAATATAAAGAGAAGGCATTAAAAAATATAAACAGAAACTATGAAGCAACAGAAGCCATAAGTAGGCAAGTGCCATATCTTAGCGTACAACAGAAGAGCCCTTGGAGAAGTAGAAAATTCACATGAGGATCAGGAAGCACAGAGAAATGGGGAAGTCAAGAACAGGAATGGCAGACTACTTGGGTGGCCACTGGGACCCAGAGAGGCATGAGTCTTGAACAGAGGCCACCATGAAGCCTGTTTGCTGGGCTTTCCAGTGCTTCCTCACTTCCTTGTTAATTCTCCCAACAAACCTCCATCACCAGAGGCAAACTAAGTGAGTCTATGTAACTTGTAACTTGAACAAGCTTAACGTAATACACAATGTCTAGTCTAACATTCACATTTGTTTTCTACTGGCTTCCCACTGCCCTGTCTATCTATCATCTAGCTATCTATCATCTATCTAATCTATCAACTATCTAACTTTCTTTCTATATAGCACTGATATTATTCCAGGTTGATATATCAAGCACTGATATTATTCACATAACCTTTAAAAATAGCAAGATTTTTTCAAGGCAGCTTAATTAACATGGAGAGCTTCATCATCTCAAACTCACTTGTTTAGCCTTCTAATGTCTGGGTCCCAGTTATAATCTCTGGGTGGTTAGCTCTGACTCAAGAACATTTCCATCATTTCTTAAGGGAATTATGGAGATAAAACATGAGTACACTTAGTGTATTAAATACACTGATACACACACACACACACACAAACACACACACACACATATATATACATACCTATATGCATATATATACATATACATATATTGCAGTGGGAAGCCAGTAAAGAGAACCAATGTGAATGTTGGACTAGATATTGTGTATTACATTAAACTTGTTCAAGTTATATATATAAAGTCCACTTTTATATATATAACCTCCCAACTCCATAGCACTACTACAAGGCCCTCACAACCAAGTTCATGCCTGCCCCTCCAAGCTCATCTCAAGCCTGGTACTCCAACATTCTAGGCCTATCCAAGCAGTCACAACTATTGCATTCACCTTTGCATGCCCAGCACCTAGATCAGTCCTGGTGCTTTGTTTTTTTTTTAGTGAATTAGTTATTTTAATGAAAGTAGCCATGAAGTACTTTAAATATAGCTAGTCTGAACTGAGATGTGCTGTAAGTGTAAAATACACACAGGCTATGGGGACCTTAGAACAATAACAAACAAGGAACTATGCCTCGATAGTTTTACATTGATGATATGTTGAAATGCTAATACTTTGGATATACTGAGTTGAATAAAACATAGTATGAGAATGTATTTGACAGATTCATATTTACCTTTTTTAAAAATGTGGCTACTAGAAAATTTCCAACGACCCATGTGGCTCTTGTGATCTTTCTGTTAGACAGTGGCTACTTTAGACCTTCCTTCAGTAGCTTGAGCGTGCCACA